>NC_052147.1:5976541-6004510 GCF_902713615.1 Scyliorhinus canicula
TGATTCACTGGGACCCTGCTCGCCAGCTGATTGAGGCCGGGACCCGCTCGGCAGCTGATTCACGGGACCGCACTCGGCAGCTGATTCACCGGGACCCCGCTTGGCAGCTGATTCACCGGGACCCCGTTTGGCAGCTGATTCACCGGGACCCCGCTCGCCAGCTGATTCACCGGGATCGCCAGTGATTACGGGACCCGCTCGCCAGCTGATTCACCGGGACCCCGCCGCCAGCTGATTCACCGGGACCCGCTCGCCAGCTGATCACCGGGACCGTGCTCGCCAGCTGATTCCCCGGAATTCGCTTGCCAGCTGATTCACCGGGACCCCGCTCGCCAGCTGATTCCGGGACCGCGCTAACCAGCTGATTCACCGGGACCCGCGCTCGCCAGCTGATTCCACCGGGACCGCGCTTGCCAGCTGATTCACCGGGACCGCGCTCGGCCAGCTGATTCACCGGGGACCGCGCTCGGCCAGCTGATTCACCGGGACCCCCGCTCGCCAGCTGATTCACCGGGACCGCGCTCGCAGCTGATTCACCGGGACCCCGCTTGCCAGCTGATTCACCGGGACCCGCGCTCGCCAGCTGATTCACCGGGATCCGCGCTCGCAGCTGATCACCGGGACCCCGCTCGCCAGCTGATTCACCGGGACCGCACTCGCCAGCTGATTCACCGGGACCCCTGCTCGCCAGCTGATTCACCGGGACCCGCTCGCCAGCTGATTCACCGGGACCCCGCTCCGGCCAGCTGATTCACCGGGACCCGCGCTCGCCAGCTGATTCACCGGGACCCCGCTCGGCCAGCTGATTCACCGGGACCGCCGCTCGCCAGCTGATCACCGGGACCGCGCTCGGCAGCTGATTCACCGGGACCCGCGCTTGCCAGCTGATTCACCGGGACCGCGCTCGCCAGCTGATTTCACCGGGACCCCGCTCTGCCAGCTGATTCACCGGGACCCGCGCTCGCCAGCTGATTCACCGGGACCGCGCTCGCCAGCTGATTCACCGGGACCGCGCTCGCCAGCTGATTCACCGGGACCCCGCTCGCCAGCTGATTCACCGGGACCGCGCTCGCCAGCTGATTCACCGGGACCGCGCTCGCCAGCTGATTCACCGGGACCCGCGCTCGGCAGCTGATTCACCGGGACCCCGCTCGCCAGCTGATTCACCGGGACCGCGCTCGCCAGTGATTCACCGGGACCGCGCTCGCCAGCTGATTCACCGGGACCCGGCTCGCCAGCTGATTCACCGGGACCGCGCTCGCCAGCTGATTCACCGGGACCCGCGCTCGCAGCTGATTCACCGGACCCGCTCGGCCAGCTGATTCACCGGGACCGCGCTCGCCAGCTGATTCACCGGGACCCCGCTCGCCAGCTGATTCACCGGGACCCCGCTCGCCAGCTGATTCACGGGACCCGCTCGCCAGCTGATTCACCGGGACCGCGCTCGGCCAGCTGATTCACCGGGACCGCGCTCGGCCAGCTGATTCACCGGGACCGCGCTCGGCCAGCTGATTCACAGAGACCGCGCTCGGCAGCTGATTCACCGGGACCGCGCTCGGCCAGCTGATTCACCGGGACCGCGCTTCGCAGCTGATTCACCGAGACCGCGCTCGGCAGCTGATTCACCGAGACCGCGCTTCGGCAGCTGATTCCCGGGACCCGCGCTCGCCAGCTGATTCACCGGGACCGTGCTCGGCCAGCTGATTCACGGGGACCCCGCTCGCCAGCTGATCACCGGGACCTCGCTCGCCAGCTGATTCACCGGGACCGCGCTCGCCAGCTGATTCACCGGGACCGCGCTCGGCCAGCTGATTCACCGGGACCGCTCGCCAGCTGATTCACCGGGACCCCGCTCGCCAGCTGATTCACCCGGGACCGCTCTCGCCAGCTGATCACCGGGACCCGCGCTCACCAGCTGATTTCACCGGACCGCGCTCGCCAGCTGATTCACCGGGACCCCGCTCGCCAGCTGATTCACCGGGACCGCGCTCGCCAGCTGATTCACCGGGACCGCACTTGGCAGCTGATTCACCGGGACCCCGCTCGCCAGCTGATTCACCGGGACCGCGCTCGGCCAGCTGATTCACCGGGACCCGCTCTGCCAGCTGATTCACCGGGACCCAGCTCGGCAGCTGATTCACCGGGACCCCGCTCGCCAGCTGATTCACCGGGACCGCGCTCGCCAGCTGATTCACCGGGACCCCGCTCGCCAGCTGATTCACCGGGACCGCGCTCGCCAGCTGATTCACCGGGACCCGCTCTGCAGCTGATTCACCGGGACCCGCTCGCAGCTGATTCACCGGGACCGCGCTCGCCAGCTGATTCACCGGGACCCCGCTCGCCAGCTGATTCACCGGGACCCCGCTCGCCAGCTGATTCACCGGGACCGCGCTTGCCAGCTGATTCACCGGGACCCCGCTCGCCAGCTGATTCACCGGGACCGCGCTCGCCAGCTGATTCACCGGGACCCCGCTTGCAGCTGATTCACCGGGACCCCGCTCGTCAGCTGATTCACCGGGACCCGCGCTCGCCAGCTGATTCACCGGGACCCCGCTCGGCCAGCTGATTCACCGGGACCGCGCTCGCCAGCTGATTCACCGGGACCCGCTCGCCAGCTGATTACCGGGACCCGCGCTTGGCAGCTGATTCACCGGGAACCCGCTCGCCAGCTGATTCACCGGGACCCCGCTCGCCAGCCTGATTCACCGGGGAACCCGCGCCGCCAGCTGATTCACCAGGACCGCGCTTGGCAGCTGATTCACCGGGACCGCACTTGGCAGCTGATTCACCGGGACCCGCACTCGCCAGCTGATCACCGGACCCGCTTGCCAGCTGATTCACAGGGACCTGCCCTCGCCAGCTGATTCACCGGGACCGCCTCGCAGCTGATTCACCGGGACCGCACTCGGCAGCTGATTCACCGGGACCCCGCTCGGCAGCTGATTCACCGGGACCCCGATGCCAGCTGATTCACCGGGACCCGCTCGCCAGCTGATTCACCGGGATCGCTGCAGCTGATTTACCGGGACCCCGCTCGGCCAGCTGATTCACCGGGACCCCGCTCCGCCAGCTGATTCACCGGGACCCCGCTCGCCAGCTGATTCACCGGGACCCCGCTTGGCAGCTGATTCACCGGGACCCCGCTTGGCAGCTGATTCACCGGGACCCCGCTCGGCAGCTGATTCACAGGGGACCCCGCTCGCCAGCTGATTCACCGGGACCGCGCTCACCAGCTGATTCCCGGGACCCCGCTCGCCAGCTGATTCACCGGACCGCGCTCGCCAGCTGATTCCCGGGAACCCCGCTTGTAGCTGATTCACCGGGACCCGCTCGCCAACTGATTCACCGGGACCGCGCTCGCCAGCTGATTCACCGGGACCGCGCTCGCCAGCTGATTCACCGGGACCGCAGGCTCGGCCAGCTGATTCACCGGGACCGCGCTCAGCCAGCTGATTCACCGGGACCCCGCATCGCCAGCTGATTCACCTGGACCCAGCTCGCCAGCTGATCACCGGGACCGCGCTAGCCAGCTGATTCACGGGACCCGCTCGCCAGCTGATTCACCGGGACCGCGCTCGCCAGTGATTCACCGGGACCCCGCTCGCCAGCTGATTGGCCGGGACCCCGCTTGGCAGAGATTCACCGGGACCCCGCTCGCCAGCTGATTCACGGGACCCCGCTCGCCAGCTGATTCACCGGGACCGCGCTCGCCAGCTGATTCACCAGGACCGCGCTTGGCAGCTGATTCACCGGGACCCGCTTGCAGCTGATTCACCAGGACCCGCTCGCCAGCTGATTCCCCGGGACCGCACTTGGCAGCTGATTCACGGGACCCGCCTGCGCCAGCTGATTCCCGGGACCGCACTTGGCAGTGATTCACCAGGACCCCGCTCGCCAGCTGATTCACCGGGACCGAGCTTGGCAGTGATTCACGCGGACCCCGCTCGCCAGCTGATCACCGGGGACCGCGCTCGCCAGCTGATTTACCGGGACCGCACTTGGCAGTGATTCACCGGGACCCCACTCGCCAGCTGATTCACCGGGACCGCGCTTGGCAGCTGATTCACCGGGACCGCTTGGCAGCTGATTCACGGGACCCCGCTCGCCAGCTGATTACAGGGACCCCGCTCGCCAGCTGATTCACGGGACCGCGCTGCCAGCTGATTCACCAGGCCGCGTTGGCAGCTGATTCACCGGGACCGCACTTGGCAGCTGATTCACCGGGACCACTCGCAGCTGATTCACCGGGACCGCGCTTGGCAGCTGATTCACCGGGACCCGTGGCAGTGATCACCGGGACCCGCTTGGCAGCTGATTCACCGGGACCCCGCTCGCCAGTGATTCACGGGACCGCGCTCACCAGCTGATTCACGGGACCCCGCTCGCAGTGATTCACCGGGACCGAGCTCGCCAGCTGATTCACCGGGACCCCGCTTGGCAGCTGATCATTTGGGACCACGCTCGCCAGCTGATTCACGGGACCGCGCTCGCCAGCTGATTCACCGGGACCCGTACGCCAGCTGATTCACGGGACCCCGCTCGCCAGCTGATTCACCGGGACCGCGCTCGCAGTGATTCACCGGGACCCGCTGCCAGCTGATTCACCGGGACCGCGCCTCGCAGCTGATTCACCGGGACCCCGCTTGGCAGCTGATTCACCGGGACCCGCTCTACAGCTGATTCACCGGGACCGCGCTCGCCAGATGATTCACCGGGACCCGCTCGCCAGCTGATCACCGGGACACGCGCTCGCCAGCTGATTCACCGGGACCCCGCTCGCCAGCTGATTGGCCGGGACCCCGCTTGGCAGCTGATTCACCGGGACCTGCTCGCCAGCTGATTCACCGGGACCCCGCTCGCCAGCTGATTCACCGGGACCGCGCTCGCCAGCTGATTCACCAGGACCGCGCTTGGCAGCTGATTCACGGGACCGCATTGGCAGCTGATTCACCGGGACCCCACTCGCCAGCTGATCTCGGGACCGCGCTTGGCAGCTGATTCACTGGGACCCGCTCGCCAGCTGATTGGCCGGGACCCCGCTCGGCAGATGATCACCGGGACCCGCACGGCAGCTGATTCACCGGGACCCCGCTTGGCAGCTGATTCCCCGGGACCGTTGGCAGCTGATCACCGGGACCCCGCTCGCCAGCTGATTCACCGGGATCGCCAGCGTGATTTACCGGCACCCCGCTCGCCAGCTGATTCACGGGACCCGCCGCCAGCTGATTCACCGGGACCCCGCTCGCCAGCTGATTCACCGGGACCGTGCTCGCCAGCTGATTCCCCGGAATTCGCTTGCCAGCTGATCCGGGACCCGCTCGCCAGCTGATTCACCGGGACCGCGGCTAACCAGCTGATTCACGGGACCGCTCTCGCCAGCTGATTTCACCGGGACTGCGCTTGGCAGCTGATTCACCGGGACCGCGTGGCAGCTGATTCACCGGACCGCACATGGCAGCTGATTCACCGGGACCCCACTCGCCAGCTGATTCACCGGGACCGCGCTTGGCAGCTGATTCACCGGGACCCCGCTTGCCAGCTGATTCACCGGGACCCCGCTCGCCAGCTGATTCACCGGGACCCCGCTCGCCAGCTGATTCACCGGGACCCCGCTCGCCAGCTGATTCACCGGGACCCCGCTCGGCTGCTGATTGCCCGGGACCCCGCTTGGCAGCTGATTCACCGGGACCCCGCTCGCCAGCTGATTCACCGGGACCCCGCTGGCAGCTTATTCACCGGGACCCCGCTCGCCAGCTGATTCACCGGGACCGCGCTCACCAGCTGATTCACCGGGACCCCGCTCGCCAGCTGATTCACCGGGACCGCGCTCGCCAGCTGATTCACCGGGACCCGCTTGGCAGCTGATTCACCGGGACCCCGCTCGCCAGCTGATTCACCGGGACCGCGCTCGCCAGCTGATTCACCGGGACCCCGCTCGCCAGCTGATTCACCGGGACCCCGCTCGCCAGCTGATTCACCGGGACCGCGCTCGCCAGCTGATTCACCGGGACCCCGCTTGGCAGCTGATTCACCGGGACCCCGCGCCGCCAGCTGATTCACCGGGACCGCGCTCGGCAGCTGATTCACCGGGGACCCCGCTCGCAGCTGATTCACCGGGACCGCGCTCGGCCAGCTGATTCACCGGGACCGCGCTTGCCAGCTGATTCACACGGACCCGCTCGCCAGCTGATTCACCGGGACCGCGCTCGACAGCTGATTCACCGGGACCGCGTCTGACAGCTGATTCACGGGACCCCGCTCGGCAGCTGATTCACCGGGACCGCGACTCGACCAGCTGATTCACCGGGACCAGCGCTCGCAGCTGATTCACCGGGACCGCGCTCGCCAGCTGATTCACCGGGACCGCGCCTCGGCAGCTGTTCACCGGGACCCGCGCTCGCCAGCTGATTCACCGGACCGCGCTCGCCAGCTGATTCACCGGACCGCGCTCGCCAGCTGATTCACCGAGACCGCGCTCGGCAGCTGATTCACCGGGACCCCGCTCGCCAGCTGATTCACCGGGACGCGCAATTGGCAGCTGATTTCCCGGGACCCCACTCGCCAGCTGATTCACCGGGACCGCGCTTGGCAGCTGATTTCACCGGGACCCCGCTCGCCAGCTGATTCACCGGAGACCGCACTCGCCAGCGATTCACCGGGACCGCGCTTGGCAGCTGATTCACGGGACCCCGTTGTAGCTGATTCAACGGGACCCGCTCGCCAGAGATGATTCACGGGACCCCCTCGCCAGTGATTCACCGGGACCCCGCTCGCCAGCGATTCACCGGGACCCCGCTCGGCTGCTGATTGCCGGGACACTGCGGCAGCTGATTCCCGGGACCCCGCTCGGCTGACTGATTCCCGGGACCGCTTGGCAGCTGATTCACGGGACCCGCTTGGCAGCTGATTCACCGGGACCCCGCTTGGCAGCTGATTCACGGGACCCCGCTTGGCAGCTTATTCACCGGGACCCGCTCGCCAGCTGATTCACCGGGACGCGCGCTAACCAGATGATTCACGGGACCCCGCTCGCAGCTGATTCACCGGGAACCGCAGCTCGCCAGCTGATTCACCGGGACCGCGCTTCGGCAGCTGATTCACCGGGACCCGCTCGCCAGCTGATTCACCGGGACCCCGCTCGCCAGCTGATTCACCGGACCGCGCTCGCCAGCTGATTCACCGAGGACCCCGCTCGCCAGCTGATTCACCGGGACCGCGCTCGCCAGCTGATTCACCGGGACACCGCTCGCCGCTGATTCACCGGGACCCCACTCGCCAGCTGATTCACCGGGACCCAGCTCGGCAGCTGATTCACCGGGACCCCGCTCGCCAGCTGATTCACCGGGACCCCGCTCGCGCAGCTGATTCACCGGGACCCCCGCTCGCAGCTGATTCACCGGGGACCGCGCTCGCCAGCTGATTCACCGGGACCCAGCTCACCAGCCGATTCACCGGGACCGCGCTTGCCAGCTGATTCACCGGGACCGCACTCGCGAGCTGATTCACCGGGACCCCGCTCGCCAGCTGATTCACCGGGACACCGCTCGCCAGCTGATTCACCGGGACCCGTCGCCAGCGGATTCACCGGACCGCGTCGCCAGCTGATTCACAGGACCCCGCTCGCCAGCTGATTCACGGGACGCTCGCCAGCTGATTGGCCGGGACCGTGCTTGGCAGCTGATTCACCGGGAACCCCGCTTGGCAGCTGATTCACCGGGACCCCGCTTGGCAGCTGATTCACCGGGACCGCACTTGGCAGCGATTCACCGGGACCCCACTCGCCAGCTGATTCACGGGACCGCGCTTGGCAGCTGATTCACCGGGACCCGCTCGCCAGCTGATTCACCGGGACCGCGCTCGGCAGCTGATTCACGGGACCGCGCTCGCCGGCTGATTCACCGGGACCGCACTTGGCAGCTGATTCACTGGGACCCCGCTCGCCAGCTGATTGGCCGGGACCCCGCTCGGCAGCTGATTCACCGGGACCGCACTCGGCAGCTGATTCACCGGGACCCCGCTTGGCAGCTGATTCCCCGGGACCCCGCTCGCCAGCTGATTCAGCGGGATCGCCAGCTGATTCACCGGGACCCCGCTCGCAGCTGACTTCACCGGGACCCGCTCGCCAGCTGATTCACGGGACCCCGCTCGCCAGCTGATTCACCGGGACCGCGCTCGGCAGCTGATTCACCGGGACCGCCTGCCAGCTGATCACGGGACCCGCTCGCCAGCTGATTCACCGGGACCGCGCTCGCCAGCTGATTCACGGGCACCCGCGCTCGCAAGCTGATTCCCGGGACCCGCTCGCCAGCTGATTCACGGGACCCCGCTCGCCAGCTGATTCACCGGGACCCCGCTCGCCAGCTGATTCACCGGACCGCACTTGCCAGCTGATTTCACGGGACCCCGCTCGGCAGCTGATTCACCGGGACCCTGCTCGCAGCTGATTCACCGGACCGCGCTCGCCAGCTGATTCACCGGGACCCGCACTCGCCAGCGGATTCACCCGGGACCCCCGCTCGCCAGTGATTCACGGGACCCCGCTCGCCAGCTGATGCTCCGGGACCGCGCTTGGCAGCTGATTCACCGGGACCGCGCTCGCCAGCTGATTCACCGGGACCCCGCTCGCCAGCTGATTCACCGGGACTCCGCTCGCCAGCTGATTCACCGGGACCCCGCTCGGCAGCTGATTGTCCGGTACCGCGCTCGCCAGCTGATTCACCGGGACCGCGCTTGGCAGCTGATTCACCGGGACCGCGCTTGGCAGCTGATTCACCGGGACCCCGCTCGCCAGCTGATTCACCGGCACAGCGCTAACCAGCTGATTCACCGGGACCGCACTCGCCAGCTGATTGGCCGGGACCGTGCTTGGCAGCTGATTCACCGGGACCCCGCTTGGCAGCTGATTCACCGGGACCCCGCTTGGCAGCTGATTCACCGGGACCGCACTTGGCAGCTGATTCACCGGGACCCCACTCGCCAGCTGATTCACCGGGACCGCGCTTGGCAGCTGATTCACCGGGACCCCGCTCGCCAGCTGATTCACCGGGACCGCGCTCGGCAGCTGATTCACCGGGACCGCGCTCGCCAGCTGATTCACCGGGACCGCAGCCTCACCAGCTGATTCACCGGGAGCCCCGACTCGCCAGCTGATTCACCGGTGACCTCCCCTCGGCCAGCTGACTTCACCGGGGACCGCACTGGGCCAGCTGATTCACCGGGACCCCGCTCGCCAGCTAGTTTCACCGGGCTCCAGCTCAGGCCAGCTGATTCACCGGGGACCCCCTCGCCAGCTGATTCATCGGGACCGCGCTCGCCCAGCTGAGTTCACCGGGGACCGCTGCGTCGCTAGCTGATTTCACCGGGAACCATGCCGCCAGCTGATTCCCCTGGACCCCGCTCCACTCAGCTGATTCACCGGGACCGGCACGCCCAGCTTGATTCACCGGGACCCCGCGCTCGCAGCCTGAGTCCACAGGGACACACCGCTCCCCAGCTGAGTCACTAGGGACCAGCGCTTGGCAAGCTGATTCACCTGGACCGCGCTTGCCAGCTGATTCTACTGAGACCTGCGCTCGGCATGCTGATTCAACCGGGACCCGCGCTCTGGCCAGCTGATTCACCATGGGACCCGCGCTTGGCAGCTGATTCACCGGGACCGCGCTTGGCAGCTGATTCACCGGGACCCCGCTCGCCAGCTGATTCACCGGCACAGCGCTAACCAGCTGATTCACCGGGACCGCACTCGCTAGCGGATTCACCGGGACCGCGCTCGCCAGCTGATTCACCGGGACCCCGCTCGCCAGCTGATTCACCGGGACCGCGCTTGGCAGCTGATTCACCGGGACCCCGCTCGCCAGCTGATTCACCGGGACCCCGCTCGCCAGCTGATTCACCGGGACTCCGCTCGCCAGCTGATTCACCGGGACCCCGCTCGGCAGCTGATTGGCCGGTACCGCGAGCGCCAGCGATTTCACCGGGACCGCGCTTGGCAGCTGATTCACCGGGACCGCGCTTGGCAGCTGATTCACCGGGACCCCGCTCGCCAGCTGATTCACCGGCACAGCGCTAACCAGCTGATTCACCGGGACCGCACTCGCTAGCGGATTCACCGGGACCGCGCTCGCCAGCTGATTCACCGGGACCCCGCTCACCAGCTGATTCTCCGGGACCCCGCTCGCCAGCTGATTCTCCGGGACCCCGCTCGCCAGCTGATTCACTGGGACCGCGCTCGCCAGCTGATTCACAGGGACCCCGCTCGCCAGCTGATTCACCGGGACCCGCGCTCGCCAGCTGATTCACCGGGACCCCGCTCGCCAGCTGATTCACCGGGACCCCTCTCGCCAGCTGATTCACCGGGACCCCTCTCGCCAGCTGATTCACCGGGACCCCGCTCACCAGCTGATTCACCGGGACCGCGCTCGCCAGCTGATTCACCGGGACCCCGCTCACCAGCTGATTCACAGGGACCCCGCTCGCCAGCTGATTCACCGGGACCGCGCTCGCCAGCTGATTCACCGGGACCCCGCTCACCAGCTGATTCACAGGGACCCCGCTCGCCAGCTGATTCACCGGGACCGCGCTCGCCAGCTGATTCACCGGGACCCTCTCGCCAGCTGATTCACCGGGACCCCGCTCGCCAGCTGATTCACCGGGACCCCGCTCGCCAGCCCCCCGCTAACTAGGGCGAGCAGCACTTAAACTGCATTTTCTCATCTAACCCCAGCCAGCTCGCAGCCATAGCGCCCAGGAGACTGGCGCCAGGATTGGGGGACGCAGATCTGGCCAGGCTCCTAGACGCAGTGGAGGCCAGGAGGGATGTCCTGTTCCCCCAAGGGTTCCAGAGGGTCAGTCACAAGGCAGCCAGTGCTGCCTGGGACGAGATGGTGGCGGGTGTGAGCGGTGGGAGTGTGACCAGGAGGACTGGCCTCCAGTACGGGAAACGGTCAACGATCTACACCGGGCAGCACGAGTGAGTCGACACTAACGCCCCCTCGAGACCTTTCCATCCCCACGCGAGCATCCACTCGCTAACTCTCCATGTGTCTCAGCTTGTCCTGAGTGAAAGAAACTATAGAAATGCATTTCATTTACATCAGCCAGCACATGGTGTCATAAAGGAGAGTTAAGGGTGGAGAGTAGACTAGGGAAGTGTTTAAGGGAGCAGGAGGTGTGGGATTTACCTGACGAGCTTGAAGAGGGCAGGGTTGGGAAGATACTGCAAAAAGGAAGCGGACTAGAGTAATTGAAAAGAGAATGGTCTTGTGACTTTACATGTTGGCTGGTCTGTAAAATCGAGGTCATGGATTGACCATCCATTGCACACCCCACCTGAAGCATTATAGAGTTCTATTGCTGAAATATCTATCATCCGGTTTCGTACTAATCCATGAGGTCCTGATTTGTGTTGACCAGTTGGTTTTGCTGGGGAATGTGAATCAGTTTCAGTTCCCCTGGGCGGGAGTGCAGTAATAACAACAGGATTTTAATTCTCATTGCAATCCCATGTCCTACGCTGCAGATTGAGATGACATTCCAAGCTCAATCAGGGTTAGGCCGAGCTGCGCAGCCTCTTACAGTCAAATAGCCCATTCAACTTCGCTGACTACACTCACCCATGAAATATCAGAGGGTTACTGAAACCAATAGAGTGATTCTTGCAGCAACAATAAGTACCTTTAAAAATGGGGAGAAAACTGGGCAAAGCATCATCTTGGATCCAGTGGCTGATCTCACTGTTAATTTTATTACACTATAATTGATATTCAACCATATGGAAACACATCAGTCCCAGATCACTGATTGCTGCGAGCGAAATAAATTCATCATAAGCAGAGAGCCGTCTTTTAATGTCATCCTTAATTGATTCCTATCAACCCAGCCAGTCTCTCACCTCCTTAGCGTGAGTTGATTTATATCTCCATCCTGTCCGGGTTTCCAGATTCTGTGGATTCAAGGAATATATCATCGGAGCGGTGATGAAATTCACGTGGGGCAAGTTTTAAGCAAGAACATTGGAGCATTTGAATAGGGAAGCTGGAAGTAGGTGCCACCATGAAAACACTGGGCATATTTTAGGGTTTATTAAGGGGTAGCAAGGTCTTGGTCAGGATTCTCCGTCTGTTCAGGGCAGCGGGATTCTCCGTCTGTTCCATGCAGCGGGATTCTCCGTCTGTTCACAGCAGTGGGATTCTCCGTCTGTTCCGGGCAGAGGGATTCTCCGTCTGTTCAGGGCAGCGGGATTCTCCGTCTGTTCACAGCAGCGGGATTCTCCGTCTGTTCAGGGCAGCGGGATTCTCCGTCTGTTCAGGGAAGCGGGATTCTCCGTCTGTTCAGGGCAGCGGGATTCTCCGTCTGTTCAGGGCAGCGGGATTCTCCGTCTGTTCAGGGCAGCGGGATTCTCCGTCTGTTCAGGGCAGCGGGATTCTCCGTCTGTTCCCAGCAGCGGGATTCTCCGTCTGTTCAGGGCAGCGGGATTCTCCGTCTGTTCAGGGCAGCGGGATTCTCCGTCTGTTCCCAGCAGCGGGATTCTCCGTCTGTTCAGGGCAGCGGGATTCTCCGTCTGTTCAGGGCAGCGGGATTCTCCGTCAGTTCAGGGCAGCGGGATTCTCCGTCTGTTCAGGCCAGCGGGATTCTCCGTCTGTTCAGGGCAGCGGGATTCTCCGTCTGTTCAGGGCAGCGGGATTCTCCGTCTGTTCAGGGCAGCGGGATTCTCCGTCTGTTCAGGGCAGCGGGATTCTCCGTCTGTTCAGGGCAGCGGGATTCTCCGTCTGTTCAGGGCAGCGGGATTCTCCGTCTGTTCACAGCAGCGGGATTCTCCGTCTGTTCCCAGCAGCGGGATTCTCCGTCTGTTCAGGGCAGCGGGATTCTCCGTCTGTTCAGGGCAGCGGGATTCTCCGTCTGTTCAGGGCAGCGGGATTCTCCGTCTGTTCAGGGCAGCGGGATTCTCCGTCTGTTCAGGGCAGCGGGATTCTCCGTCTGTTCACAGCAGCGGGATTCTCCGTCTGTTCAGGGCAGCGGGATTCTCCGTCTGTTCAGGGAAGCGGGATTCTCCGTCTGTTCAGGGCAGCGGGATTCTCCGTCTGTTCAGGGCAGCGGGATTCTCCGTCTGTTCAGGGCAGCGGGATTCTCCGTCTGTTCAGGGCAGCGGGATTCTCCGTCTGTTCCCAGCAGCGGGATTCTCCGTCTGTTCAGGGCAGCGGGATTCTCCGTCTGTTCAGGGCAGCGGGATTCTCCGTCTGTTCCCAGCAGCGGGATTCTCCGTCTGTTCAGGGCAGCGGGATTCTCCGTCTGTTCAGGGCAGCGGGATTCTCCGTCTGTTCAGGGCAGCGGGATTCTCCGTCTGTTCAGGCCAGCGGGATTCTCCGTCTGTTCAGGGCAGCGGGATTCTCCGTCTGTTCAGGGCAGCGGGATTCTCCGTCTGTTCCCAGCAGCGGGATTCTCCGTCTGTTCAGGGCAGCGGGATTCTCCGTCTGTTCAGGGAAGCGGGATTCTCCGTCTGTTCAGGGCAGCGGGATTCTCCGTCTGTTCACAGCAGCGGGATTCTCCGTCTGTTCAGGGCAGCGGGATTCTCCGTCTGTTCACAGCAGCGGGATTCTCCGTCTGTTCAGGGCAGCGGGATTCTCCGTCTGTTCAGGGCAGCGGGATTCTCCGTCTGTTCACAGCCGCGGGATTCTCCGTCTGTTCAGGGCAGCGGGATTCTCCGTCTGTTCCATGCACCGGGATTCTCCGTCTGTTCAGGGCAGCGGGATTCTCCGTCTGTTCAGGGCAGCGGGATTCTCCGTCTGTTCAGGGCAGCGGGATTCTCCGTCTGTTCAGGGCAGCGGGATTCTCCGTCTGTTCCCTCAGCGGGATTCTCCGTCTGTTCAGGGCAGCGGGATTCTCCGTCTGTTCAGGGCAGCGGGATTCTCCGTCTGTTCAGGGCAGCGGGATTCTCCGTCTGTTCAGGGCAGCGGGATTCTCCGTCTGTTCAGGGCAGCGGGATTCTCCGTCTGTTCCCAGCAGCGGGATTCTCCGTCTGTTCCCAGCAGCGGGATTCTCCGTCTGTTCAGGGCAGCGGGATTCTCCGTCTGTTCACAGCAGCGGGATTCTCCGTCTGTTCAGGGCAGCGGGATTCTCCGTCTGTTCAGGGCAGCGGGATTCTCCGTCTGTTCAGGGCAGCGGGATTCTCCGTCTGTTCAGGGCAGCGGGATTCTCCGTCTGTTCCCAGCAGCGGGATTCTCCGTCTGTTCCCAGCAGCGGGATTCTCCGTCTGTTCAGGGCAGCGGGATTCTCCGTCTGTTCACAGCAGCGGGATTCTCCGTCTGTTCACAGCAGCGGGATTCTCCGTCTGTTCAGGGAAGCGGGATTCTCCGTCTGTTCAGGGCAGTGGGATTCTCCGTCTGTTCCCAGCAGCGGGATTCTCCGTCTGTTCAGGGCAGCGGGATTCTCCGTCTGTTCAGGGCAGCGGGATTCTCCGTCTGTTCAGGGCAGCGGGATTCTCCGTCTGTTCAGGGCAGCGGGATTCTCCGTCTGTTCCCAGCAGCGGGATTCTCCGTCTGTTCAGGGCAGCGGGATTCTCCTTCTGTTCAGGGCAGCGGGATTCTCCGTCTGTTCACAGCAGCGGGATTCTCCGTCTGTTCAGGGCAGCGGGATTCTCCGTCTGTTCAGGGCAGCGGGATTCTCCGTCTGTTCACAGCAGCGGGATTCTCCGTCTGTTCAGGGCAGCGGGATTCTCCGTCTGTTCAGGGCAGCGGGATTCTCCGTCTGTTCACAGCAGCGGGATTCTCCGTCTGTTCAGGGCAGCGGGATTCTCCGTCTGTTCAGGGCAGCGGGATTCTCCGTCTGTTCAGGGCAGCGGGATTCTCCGTCTGTTCAGGGCAGCGGGATTCTCCGTCTGTTCCAAGGAGCGGGATTCTCCGTCTGTTCACAGCAGCGGGATTCTCCGTCTGTTCAGGGCAGCGGGATTCTCCGTCTGTTCACAGCAGCGGGATTCTCCGTCTGTTCCCAGCAGCGGGATTCTCCGTCTGTTCACAGCAGCGGGATTCTCCGTCTGTTCAGGGCAGCGGGATTCTCCGTCTGTTCAGGGCAGCGGGATTCTCCGTCTGTTCACAGCAGCGGGATTCTCCGTCTGTTCAGGGCAGCGGGATTCTCCGTCTGTTCACAGCAGCGGGATTCTCCGTCTGTTCAGGGCAGCGGGATTCTCCGTCTGTTCACAGCAGCGGGATTCTCCGTCTGTTCACAGCAGCGGGATTCTCCGTCTGTTCAGGGCAGCGGGATTCTCTGTCTGTTCCCAGCAGCGGGATTCTCCGTCTGTTCCCAGCAGCGGGATTCTCCGTCTGTTCACAGCAGCGGGATTCTCCGTCTGTTCAGGGCAGCGGGATTCTCCGTCTGTTCAGGGCAGCGGGATTCTCCGTCTGTTCCCAGCAGCGGGATTCTCCGTCTGTTCAGGGCAGCGGGATTCTCCGTCTGTTCAGGGCAGCGGGATTCTCCGTCTGTTCAGGGCAGCGGGATTCTCCGTCTGTTCAGGGCAGCGGGATTCTCCGTCTGTTCCCAGCAGCGGGATTCTCCGTCTGTTCAGGGCAGCGGGATTCTCCGTCTGTTCAGGGCAGCGGGATTCTCCGTCTGTTCAGGGAAGCGGGATTCTCCGTCTGTTCAGGGCAGCGGGATTCTCCGTCTGTTCCCAGCAGCGGGATTCTCCGTCTGTTCAGGGCAGCGGGATTCTCCGTCTGTTCACAGCAGCGGGATTCTCCGTCTGTTCAGGGCAGCGGGATTCTCCGTCTGTTCAGGGCAGCGGGATTCTCCGTCTGTTCAGGGCAGCGGGATTCTCCGTCTGTTCCCAGCAGCGGGATTCTCCGTTTGTTCCCAGCAGTGGGATTCTCCGCCTGTTCAGGGCAGCGGGATTCTCCGCCTGTTCCCAGCAGCGGGATTCTCCGTCTGTTCAGGGCAGCGGGATTCTCCGTCTGTTCAGGGCAGCGGGATTCTCCGTCTGTTCAGGGCAGCGGGATTCTCCGTCTGTTCCCAGCAGCGGGATTCTCCGCCTGTTCACAGCAGCGGGATTCTCCGTCTGTTCAGTGCAGCGGGATTCTCCGTCTGTTCACAGCAGCGGGATTCTCCGTCTGTTCACAGCAGCGGGATTCTCCGTCTGTTCCCAGCAGCGGGATTCTCCGTCTGTTCAGTGCAGCGGGATTCTCCGTCTGTTCACAGCAGCGGGATTCTCCGTCTGTTCACAGCAGCGGGATTCTCTGGCTCCGCTGATGTGAATGGGAGATTTGGCCGAGTCCCCCATCCTCACTAGCAGTGGGTACGGGACGGACTGACAATGGAGAATCTCAGCCACTGTCGTTCAGATGATACATTAAACCCTGTGGCCTCTCTGTTTGTTGAGAAACATTCCTTGGCGCAATATCAGAGGAGAACAGGGATGTTCTCACTCTCATCAGTCCTGGGCCACTATTTATTCCTTGACATCATTAAGTGACGTCACTGAAATAGATCATCTCTGGTCATTGCTGTGTGTGGGATCATCCCAGTGGGATTTCTCTACATTACAGAGAATCGCAGCAGGTCTGGCAGCATCTGTGGAGAAACTGTTAATGGCCCATAAATTCAGCTGAATCCTCCAGCGTATGGAGAGCACTCACCGCACATGCACATCGTGATTATGCGAACCAAGTTCAAACTTCCATCTTTGAACACCTTGGGCTGGATTCCCCGCAGCCCTGTGCCGAAATCGCGTTTGGCGCGGGGGGGGCGGAGAATCCAATTTGGCACCAAAATCGTGCCCGCACCGATCCGGCGATTCTCCAGGCTCCAAAAACCGGCCTGTCTGCTTAGTACTGTGTGCGGCTGGGGGCCCATTGACAGAGGCCAGCCCAGCGATCCTCTGCTCCCGACCGGCTGAGTTCCCCACGGCGTGAAACTAACCTGCTTTTGCCAGTCGGGATGCTGGCGTGGCGGCTACGGACTCAGTCCGCGGCCGCCCTGGTGGAGGGGGGGGGGCGGGGTGGTCGGGCACCAGGGGTAAGATCGGGCCAGATGGATCTTCGGGTGTACGGTCGATCGGCGGGTGGGGGGGGGGGGTCTACAGTCTGCAGCTGCCTCCACGGTCCGACTCCGCCATGGCGCTCAGCGCGGCCGCTGGAGTCCGCCGGCGTCCACATGCGCTGACTCCAGACCGGACGTGCGGGGCCCCGTATCCACAGTTAAAGCTGGGTGAATCACCCTGGGTCCCTGCTAGCCGCCTCCAGGTAAGTGTAAGTTTTATTAGAAACTGGGGAGTGAAACGGCAGCGTTTTTACACCGGCGTAGGGACATAGTCCCATTTTGGGAGAATCCAGCTCCTTTTCTGCTGAATCATGGGACAGCGCTAAATTGGCCGGCTGGTTCTGATGTTAGGTCAGTATTTACGTTTGTTTAGTTGCACTTTTATGTTGTCCAAAATCAGCGAGCAGAGGCAGGAGACTGGGGGGCAGTGGTAGGGTTGGTGGGAGGGGGTGTACAGTGATACTGTCACTGAACTCGTAACCCAGAGACCCCGGGGCTGGGGGCTGGGGGCTGGGGGTTGGGGGTTGGGGGCTGGGGGGTGGGGGTTGGGGGCTGGGGGCTACGGGCTGGGGGCTGGGGGGTGGGGGCTGGGGGCTGGGGTCTGGGGGTTGCGGGCTGGGGGCTGGGGTTTGGGGGTTGGGGGCTGGGGGTGGGGGTTGGGGGCTGGGGGCTACGGGCTGGGGGCTGGGGGTTGGGGGGTGGGGGTTGGGGGCTGGGGTCTGGGGTTTGGGGGCTGGGGGCTGGGGGGTGGGGGCTGGGGGCTGGGGGCTAGGGGCTGGGGGCTGGGGCCTGGGGGGTGGGGGGTGGGGGCTGGGGGCTGGGGTCTGGGAGCTGTGGGCTGGGGGCTGGGGGTTGGGGGCTAGGGGCTGGGGGCTGGGAGCTGGGGGCTGGGGGCTGGGGGCTGGGTGGTGGGAGCTGGGGGCTGGGTGGTGGGAGCTGGGGGCTGGGGGTTGGGGGCTGGGGGTTGGGGCTGGGGGCTAGGGGGTGGGGGCTGGGGGCTGGGAGCTGGGGGCTGGGGGTTGGTGGCTGGGGGCTGGGTGGTGGGGGCTGGAGGCTGGGGGCTAGGGGCTGGGGGCTGGGGGCTGGGGGGTGGGGGCTGGGGTTGGGGGCTGGGGGCTGGGAGCTGGGGGCTGGGGGTTGGGGGCTAGGGGCTGGGAGCTGGGGGCTGGGGGTTGGGGGCTGGGGGGTGGGGGCTGGAGCTGGGGGTTGGGGGGTGGGGGCTGGGGAGTGGGGGGTGGGGGCTGGGGGGTGGGGGCTGGGGGCTGGGGGCTGGGGGGTGGGGGCTGGGGGGTGGGGGCTGGGGTACTAGATTCAAAACCCACCGTGGCAGATAGACAAATTTGAATTCAATTAAAAAACAATTCTGGAATTAAAAGTCTAATGATGACCATGCAACCATTGCCATTTGTCATAGAAACCCATCTGGGGGCTCGGCCAACACTGGAGGGGTTGCTGCCACGCCAACCGGCGGCGAAGGGCTGCCGTGGGCTGGCGTGAGTTGGCGCATGCGCAGGACTGCCGGCGTGTTTCCTCCGCATGCGCAGGTGGTTTATTCTCCACGCCGGCTATGGTGGAGCCTTACAGAGGCTGGCGCGGAGGGAAAGAATGCCCCCATGGCACAGGCCCCCCCCACAGATCGGCGGGCCCCGATCGTGGGCCAGGCCACCGTAGGGGGCACCCCCCCAGGGCCGGTTCCCTCCGCACCCCCCCCCCCCTCCCCCGAGGGCTCCGCTAGCCGCCCACCAGGCCTGGTCCTGCCGGTATGGAACATGTCTATTTTATGTCGGCGACTCTGGCCACAAACGGGCGGATGCTCGGCCCATTGGGGCCCGGAGAATTGCCGGGATGGCCATTACCAACGGCCCCCGACCGACACGGCGTGATCCTCGCCCCTGCCCCCGGCTAAAATCCGGCACCGGACAATGCGGCAGCCGGTGTTGGAGCGGGGGGGGGGGGGGGGGGGGGGGCGGGATTCACACCGCTACCCGGCGATTCTCCGACCCGCCGGGGCGTTGGGAATCCTGCCCTTGGCAGTTGACACGATTCCGGAGGACCGAGAATGAGGAAGCACAGGAACGATACAAACGTGCGCATGTAGCAACTTGCCAGGTAGTGGAGAGGACAATTGATGTTTTATAATCACACTTTCGACGTCTGGACAGGTCAGGGGGCACTTTACAGTATGCACCAGAGATAGTCATAAATACTGTTGTATCGTGTGGTATCGGAATGTGATTTGGATCGGAATGGAGGAGCTGGAGGAGGGCAGTATGGAACCTGATTCAGACATGCCTCCCGATGCAAGTGTGTAAAGCCAGGCTCCAGGTGAACCAAGGACAGTTTGGGTTCACTTAGCAGCTGCTGCTTTAGAACATTGAACCCTCCCTCCTTCCCCCCCCCCCCCTCACTTCCCTCCCGTTGCCTCCCTCCCCCATTTACAGAATTACAACAGAACCATTGTGTTCAAGTAAGAAATATATTTTATTGTTCACTGTGTCAAAATTAAAAGATATATTTTGCTGCAAACAAACCTGGAAAAGTTGAGGTAGTTATTAAATGAAATGTCATACATCAGCTACTAATTTTCAGCATGAAGTTAAATGTTAACATGGTGGCCTGGATTCTCCACCTCGCAAACCAGCAGTGGGTCTCCCAATGTGACAGAGAAGCAGGTGTCCGGCGGAAATCAGAGAGGTGTGAAAAGTGTCCAAAATTGTTACAGTGCGTGAACAGTTGTGCCGCTAGCCGGGGGGGGGGGGGGGGGGGGGCTGGTTTCCAGGGCCGGTGGGCGGTGAGGAGGTGGTCTGTGGCGTTGGGGTGGCCAGGCAGGGAGCAGCATTGTCGCAGACTGCAAGGCATCCATGAGGCTGTGCCTGCTGCTGACTGCCCATAGGTCTTATGGGTCCCCTCCCCCAGGTTCCCAGGTATCTGCTTTAATCTTGTCTTTAATCTCGATGGCAGTGATCGTGGGGTTGGAAGCTGCTGCCTCAGGAAACCAACACAAACAGTAGAAGCAATGATCTTATTGAATGATGCAGCAGGTTTGAGGGGCTAAATGGACAAGTCTGTTCCTATTTTGGGCGTTGGTATGATTAGGGGGGGAGTCAGACATTTGCAATGTTGCATTTTGCGATAAATCTCGTGTTAAGTAAAAAGATTGGTGACAGTTTTCTCCTTCACATCTGGGCGGGGATTCTACGCTATCCGGCGTGGGGGGGCTGTGCCGGCATCGAGGAGTGGCGTGAACCACTCCGGCCTCAGGCCGCCGGGAAGGTGCGGAATCCTCCGCAGGGGCTAGGCCAGCGCCGGTGGGGTTGGAGCCGCACCAAACTGCCGCCGAATGGTCTCCGCCGGCTGGTGCGAGTTGGCACATGCGCGGGAGCGGCAGTGTGTTCTGGTGTGATCCCAGCGAATGCGCAGGGGTGTTCCGCTCCGCTCCTGCCATGGCGGACCATTACAGCGGCTGGTGCGGAGGGAAAGAGTGCCCCCCACGGCACAGGCCCGCCCGCAGATCGGTGGGCCCCGATCGTGGGCCAGGCCCACCGTGGGGGCCCCTCCCGGGGCCAGTTCCTCCCTCCCCCCCCACACCCCCCCCCCCCCCCCCCCCCCACCCCCCGAGGACTCCGCAGGCTGCCCACCGAGCCAGGACCCGCCGATAAGGACCTTGTTTAAATCACGCTGACGGGACTGGCCGAAAACGGATGGCCACTCGGCCCATCGCGGAGCGGAGAATCGCTGGGGGTGGGGGGGTGGGGGGGGGGGGGGGGGTGCCACTGCCAATGAAAAACCGGCGCTGTAGAATCCAGCAGCCGACGGCAGGGCGGGATTCACGCCAGCCCCGGCAATTCTCCGGCCCGGCAGGGGCTCGGAGAATCCCGCCCCTGGTTTTGACTGAATTAACATCAGATGGAGCACGAAGGCGGCATGTGGACTGATCCAGTCGAATACCTGTTTCTTCATCGTATATCCTGCCCAATCCTATATAACCTGCCTACTCTCTTTCCAGAGTGTTGACACTAACTCACCCTGACCATTAGACAAATACCCACCCTAATTATTATTGAGGTATTTGGTCACTATTTGTAATATCGCCTACGGAGCTCCATGTCAAATTTGATCTCCGAAATTCTCTTATAAGTGCTCTGAATTACATAGAATTTACAGTGAAGAAGGAGGCCATTTGGCCCATCGAGTCTGCACCGGCTCCTGGAAAGAGCACCCTACCCAAGGTTAACACCTCCACCCTATCCCCGCAACCCAGTAACCCCACCCAACACTAAGAGCAATTTTGGACACTATTTATCATGGCCAATCCACCTAACCTGCACATCTTTGGACTGTGGGAGGAAACTGGAGCACCCGGAGGAAACCCACGCACACACGGGGAGGATGTGCAGACTCCGCACAGACAGTGACCCAAGCCGGAATCGAACCTGGGACCCTGGAGCTGTGAAGCGATTGTGCTATCCACAATGCTACCGTGCTGCCCCCTAATTGCTTTACTCTGTTTGGTATATACACAAGCTGTTGTTTTTTCATTGCTACAAACATATTAACAAATGGCATTGACATCTACACAATATCTTCCTCCACCTGCTGTTTTGTAACAGAGCAGTTAACCAGTTTATTCAAATTTTTTGACAAATGAATACCAGGAAGACATACAAAGGCTTATTCATTAATAAGATTAGAGCTCGGGCGGCAGGGTGGCACAGTGGGTTAGCACTGCTGCCTCACGGCACCGAGGTCCCAGGTTCGATCCCGGCTCTGGGTCACTGTCAGGGTGGAGTTTGCACATTCTCCCCGTGTTTGAGTGGGTTTCGCTCCCACAACCCAAAAGATGCGCAGGGTAGGTGGATTGGCTGCACTAAACTGTGCCTTCATTGGAAAAAATGAATTGGGTATTTATAAAATAAGAAAAAATATTAGAGCTCACATCTGATAGTGAATGAGAGATTTCTTGTGATGGTTTCGTGGCTGTTTATCCAGTTTCTTTACAATGGTAGTTTCTGTTCAGTCACAGCTTCATATTTAAGTAGTTCCTCCATCTCACATGAGCAATCAAACATGTCCAATTTTACAAACTCATCACAAATTTCAAACAAGGTCAGAATGATGTGCACACACTCCCGACATTAATGCAGCCCTTAACATGCTTTCGCAAATGAATTTTTTATTAAAATCATTTAAGCTGTAAATAATTTACATTTTTCAATACCCATTCATAATTTAGCTGCAGATCCTGAGACCAATTTTAATACTGAAGAAATGCATTTTCAGCCACGTGCACAGTTGAGCTCTGGTCTGTACTGGGATGTGGTTAACGTTTGGAGTAGTTGCCCTGACAGCAGTGGGAGCCTACAGAGTTGGCCCAAGGACATTCTACCTTCACAGGGAGAAATTCTCCAAGATTTCTGCTCACGGTTACTTCCGATGATCCCAGACTGGATAGGGTACAGGGTCTCACTGTAGGGAGTTACATGGGGTACAGTGTCTGTGTTTGTTCAAGGATGGAAAGTTGGATGGGGTACAGTGTGTGTGTGAGGGTGGGGAGTGGGATGGGGTACAGTGTGTGTGTGAGGGTGGGGCGTTGGATGGGGTACAGTGTGTGTGTGAGGGTGGGGAATTGGATGGGGTACAGTGTGTGTGTGAGGGTGGGATGGGGTACAGTGTGTGTGTGAGGGTGGTGAGTGGGATGGGGTACAGTGAGTGTGAGGGTGGGGTGTGGGATGGGGTACAGTGTGTGTGAGGGTGGGGAGTGGGATGGGGTACAGTGTGTGTGTGAGGGTGGGGAGTGGGATGGGGTACAGTGTGGGTGTGTGAGGGTGGGTATTGGGATGGGGTACAGTGTGGGTGTGTGAGGGTGGGTATTGGGATGGGGTACAGTGTGTGTGTGAGGGTGGGGAGTGGGATGGGGTACAGTGTGTGTGTGAGGGTGGGGAGTGGGATGGGGTACAGTGTGTGTGAGGGTGGGGAGTGGATGGGGTACAGTGTGTGTGTGAGGGTGGGGAAGTGGGATGGGGTACAGTGTGTGTGTGAGGGTGGGGAGTGGGATGGGGTACAGTGTGTGTGAGGGTGGGGAGTTGGATGGGGTACAGTGTGTGTGTGAGGGTGGGGAGTGGGATGGGGTACAGTGTGTGTGTGAGGGTGGGGAGTGGGATGGGGTACAGTGTGTGTGTGAGGGTGGGGAGTTGGATGGGGTACAGTGTGTGTGTGAGGGTGGGGAGTGGGATGGGGTACAGTGTGTGTGAGGGTGGGGAGTGGGATGGAGTACAGTGTGTGTGTGAGGGTGGGGAGTGGGATGGGGTACAGTGTGTGTGAGGGTGGGGAGTGGGATTAGGTACAGTGTGTGTGTGAGGGTGGGGAGTGGGATGGGGTACAGTGTGTGTGAGGGTGGGGAGTGGGATGGGGTACAGTGTGTGTGAGGGTGGGGAGTGGGATGGGGTACAGTGTGTGTGAGGGTGGGGAGTGGGATGGGGTACAGTGTGTGTGTGAGGGTGGGGAGTGGGATGGGGTACAGTGTGTGTGAGGGTGGGGAGTTGGATGGGGTACAGTGTGTGTGTGAGGGTGGGGAGTGGGATGGGGTACAGTGGTGTGTGTGAGGGTGGGGAGTGGGATGGGGTACAGTGTGTGTGAGGGTGGGGAGTGGGATGGGGTACAGTGTGTGTGTGAGGGTGGGGAGTTGGATGGAGTACAGTGTGCGTGTGAGGGTGGGGAGTGGGATGGGGTACAGTGTGTGTGTGAGGGTGGGGAGTGGGATGGGGTACAGTGTGTGTGTGAGGGTGGGGAGTTGGATGGGGTACAGTGTGTGTGTGAGGGTGGGGAGTGGGATGGGGTACAGTGTATGTGTGAGGGTGGGGAGTGGGATGGGGTACAGTGTGTGTGTGAGGGTGGGGAGTGGGATGGGGTACAGTGTGTGTGAGGGTGGGGAGTGGGTTGGGGTACAGTGTGTGAGGGTGGGGAGTGGGATGGGGTACAGTGTGTGTGAGGGTTGGGAGTGGGATGGGGTACAGTGTGTGTGTGAGGGTGGGGAGTTGGATGAGGTACAGTGTGTGTGTGAAGGTGGGGAGTGGGATGGGGTACAGTGTGTGTGAGGGTGGGGAGTGGGATGGGGTACAGTGTGTGTGTGAGGGTGGGGAGTGGGATGGGGTACAGTGTGTGTGTGAGGGTGGGGAGTGGATGGGGTACAGTGTGTGTGTGAAGGTGGGGAGTGGGATGGGGTACAGTGTGTGAGTGAGGGTGGGGAGTGGGATGGGGTACAGTGTGTGAGGGTGGGGAGTGGGATGGGGTACAGTGTGTGTGAGGGTGGGGAGTGGGATGGGGTACAGTGTGTGTGAGGGTGGGGAGTGGGATGGGGTACAGTGTGTGTGTGAAGGTGGGGAGTGGGATGGGGTACAGTGTGTGTGAGGGTGGGGAGTGGGATGGGGTACAGTGTGTGTGTGAGGGTGGGGAGTGGGATGGGTACAGTGTGTGTGTGAGGGTGGGGAGTGGGATGGGGTACAGTGTGTGTGAGGGTGGGGAGTGGGATGGGGTACAGTGTGTGTGTGAGGGTGGGGAGTGGGATGGGGTATAGTGTGTGTGTGAGGGTGGGGAGTGGGATGGGGTACAGTGTGTGTGAGGGTGGGGAGTGGGATGGGGTACAGTGTGTGTGTGAGGGTGGGGAGTGGGATGGGGTACAGTGTGTGAGGGTGGGGAGTGGGGATGAGGTACAGTGTGTGTGTGTGGGTGGGGAGTGGGATGGGTACAGTGTGTGTGAGGGTGGGGAGTGGGATGGGGTACAGTGTGTGTGTGAGGGTGGGGAGTGGGATGGGGTACAGTGTGTGTGTGAGGGTGGGGAGTGGGATGGGGTACAGTGTGTGTGTGTGGGTGGGGAGTTGGGATGGGGTACAGTGTGTGTGAGGGTGGGGAGTGGGATGGGGTACAGTGTGTGTGTGAGGGTGGGGAGTGGGATGGGGTACAGTGTTGTGTGTGTGAGGGTGGGGAGTGGGATGGGGTACAGTGTGTGTGTGTGTGAGGGTGGGGAGTGGGATGGGGTACAGTGTGTGTGTGTGAGGGTGGGGAGTGGATGGGGTACAGTGTGTGTGAGGGTGGGGAGTGGGATGGGGTACAGTGGTGTGTGAGGGTGGGGAGTGGGATGGGGTACAGTGTGTGTGTGACGGTGGGGAGTTGGATGGGGTACAGTGTGTGTGTGAGGGTGGGGAGTGGGATGGGGTACAGTGTGTGTGTGAGGGTGGGAGTGGGATGGGGTACAGTGTGTGTGTGAGGGTGGGGAGTGGGATGGGGTACAGTGTGTGTGTGAGGGTGGGGAGTTGGATGGGGTACAGTGTGTGTGAGGGTGGGGAGTGGGATGGGGTACAGTGTGTGTGTGAGGGTGGGGAGTGGGATGGGGTACAGTGTGTGTATGAGGGTGGGGAGTGGGATGGGGTAGCAGTGTGTGTGTGAGGGTGGGGAGTGGGATGGGGTACAGTGTGTGTGAGGGTGGGGAGTGGGATGGGGTACAGTGTGTGTGTGAGGGTGGGGAGTGGGATGGGGTACAGTGTGTGTGTGAGGGTGGGGAGTGGGATGGGGTACAGTGTGTGTGTGTGAGGGTGGGGAGTGGGATGGGGTACAGTGTGTGTGAGGGTGGGGAGTGGGATGGGGTACAGTGTGTGTGTGAGGGTGGGGAGTGGGATGGGGTACAGTGTGTGTGTGAGGGTGGGGAGTGGGATGGGGTACTAGTGTGTGTGTGAGGGTGGGGAGTGGGATGGGGTACAGTGTGTGTGTGTGAGGGTGGGGAGTGGGATGGGGTACAGTGTGTGTGTGAGGGTGGGGAGTGGGATGGGGTACAATGTGGTGGTGTGAGGGTGGGGAGTCGGATGGGGTACAGTGTGGTGTGAGGGTGGGGAGTGGGATGGGGTACAGTGTGGTGTGAGGGTGGGGGAGTTGGATGGGGTACAGTGTGTGTGAGGGTGGGGAGTGGGATGGGGTACAGTGTGTGTGAGGGTGGGGAGTTGGATGGGTACAGTGTGTGTGAGGGTGGGGAGTTGGATGGGGTACAGTGTGTGTGAGGGTGGGGAGTTGGATGGGGGTACAGTGTATGTGTGAGGGTGGGGGAGTGGGATGGGGTACAGTGTGTTGTGAGGGTGGGGAGTGGGATTGGGTACAGTGTGGTGTGAGGGTGGGGAGTGGGATGGGGTACAGTGTGTGAGGGTGGGGAGTGGGATGGGGTACAGTGTGTGTGAGGGTGGGGAGTTGGATGGGGTTACCAGTGTGTGTGTGAGGGTGGGGAGTGGATGGGGTACAGTTGTGGTGAGGGTGGGGAGTTGGATGGGGTACAGTGTGGTGTGAGGGTGGGGAGTGGGATGGGGTACAGTGTGTGTGTGAGGGTGGGGAGTGGGATGGGGTACAGTGTGTGTGTGAGGGTGGGGAGTGGGATGGGGTACAGTGTGTGTGAGGGTGGGGAGTGGGATGGGGTATAGTGTGTGTGTGAGGGTGGAGAGTTGGATGGGGTACAG
This sequence comes from Scyliorhinus canicula, assembly GCF_902713615.1. Taxonomy (NCBI): domain Eukaryota; kingdom Metazoa; phylum Chordata; class Chondrichthyes; order Carcharhiniformes; family Scyliorhinidae; genus Scyliorhinus; species Scyliorhinus canicula. The sequence goes on from NC_052147.1 coordinate 6,003,058, forward strand.
TGTGTGTGAGGGTGGGGAGTGGGATGGGGTACAGTGTGTGTGTGAGGGTGGGGAATGGGATGGGGTACAGTGTGTGTGTGAGGGTGGGGAGCGGGATGGGGTACAGTGTGTGAGTGAGGGTGGGGAGTGGGATGGGGTACAGTGTGTGTGTGAGGGTGGGGAGTGGGATGGGTACAGTGTGTGTGTGAGGGTGGGGAGTGGGATGGGGTACAGTGTGTGTGTGAGGGTGGGGAGTGGGATGGGGTACAGTGTGTGTGTGAGGGTGGGGAGTGGGATGGGGTACAGTGTGTGTGAGGGTGGGGAGTGGGATGAGGTACAGTGTGTGTGAGGGTGGGGAGTGGGATGGGGTACAGTGTGGTGTGAGGGTGGGGAGTGGGATGGGGTACAGTGTGTGTGTGAGGGTGGGGAGTGGGATGGGGTACAGTTGTGTGTGAGGGTGGGGCGTTGGATGGGGTACAGTGTGTGTGTGAGGGTGGGGAGTTGATGGGGTACAGTGTGTGTGTGAGGGTGGGGAGTGGGATGGGGTACAGTGTGTGTGAGGGTGGGGGAGTGGGATGGGGTACAGTGTGTGTGTGAGGGTGGGGAGCGGGATGGGGTACAGTGTGGTGTGAGGGTGGGGATGGGATGGGGTACAGTGGTGTGAGGGTGGGAGTGGGATGGGGTACAGTGTGTGTGTGAGGGTGGGGAGTGGGATGGGTACAGTGTGTGTGTGAGGGTGGGGAGGTGGATGGGGTACAGTGTGTGTGTGAGGGTGGGGAGTGGGATGGGGTACAGTGTGTGTGTGAGGGTGGGGAGTGGGATGGGGTACAGTGTGGTGTGAGGGTGGGGAGTTGGATGGGGTACAGTGTGTGTGTGAGGGGGGGGAGTTGGGCTGGGGTACAGTGTGTGTGTGAGGGTGGGGAGTGGGATGGGGTACAGTGTGTGTGTGAGGGTGGGGAGTGGGATGGGGTACAGTGTGTGTGTGAGGGTGGGAGTGGATGGGGTACAGTTGTGTGTGAGGCGTGGGAGTGGGATGGGGTACAGTGTGTGGGTGATGGGCTGGGGAGTTGGATGGGCGTACCAGTGTGGTGTGTGAGGGTGGGGAGTGGGATGGGGTACAGTGTGTGTGTGCGGGGAGGTGGATTGGGTACAGTGTATTGTGTGTGCGGGTGGCGGAGGTGGATGGGGTACAGTGTGTGTCTGTGAGGGGGCTTGGATTGGGTACAGTGTGTGTGTGAAGTGGTGGGGTAGTGGATGGGGTTACAGTGTGTGTGTGAGGGTGGGGAAGTGGATGGGGTTACAGTTTGTTGTGTGAGGGTGGGGAGTTGGATGGGGTACAGTTTGTGTGCTGTGAGGGTGGGGAGTGGGATGGGGTACAGTTGTGTTGTGAGGGTGGGGAGTTGGATGGGGTACAGTGTGTGTGTGAGGGTGGGGAGTGGGATGGGGTACAGTGTGTGTGAGGGTGGGGAGTGGG
>NC_052147.1:6005010-6080770 GCF_902713615.1 Scyliorhinus canicula
ACAATATAACATTTAAAAGCAATAGGTGAGCTTCCATCATCTTCAACTTGTTCTTCCTTCTTTCTTCCTCCTGTATGGACAATCCTTGCTTCGATCCCTGCCTCGTCCTTCGAAAGCTATGGGATCAAGCACAGTATCTGTCAATACACAGTTTAAGATCTTTACCTGTTAGTGCATCTGTCTTTTAAATTCCAATTGACCCTTTAAAAATGACTGGCCAAGTCACACCCTGTGACTCCCCTCATTTTTTTTTTCAAAAGCGAATTTGAAGACCAGAATACACCTAACAATCCTTCTCCTGCGAGCCGTCTCGCAGGCTTTGCTAGTTTACCATCCGAATGTTCCCGGATGTAAATAGCATGTGGGATGGCGGCCGAAGGGCTGCCTAACGAAAAATGAAAACAAAATTTTGAAAGAAATGTCCGAATGAGTTGCGTATGGGCCGCTACGGGTACGATTTGAATGGGATCCCCGGGTAGGGCGTGCTGTGCCATACCCGAGCTTGGCTGACCAAAGTGGGTTCTCAGACAGGGCGGGTCCTCAGTGCCGTTTGTCCACTGCCTGAGTAACCTGGAGTAAACGGGCAAGAATGTGTTTACCATGGATTTGCAGCCTCTATTCGCCGAATAGAGGGGCACCTAAAAACAATGGAGGAGCCAAGATGCTCCTTCATCTGAAAACAGGGAACAAGTCGTGAACCGTGTCGGTTCACCAGAGGATACAACTGAAGTTCTCAGAAGTATCTGCGGACAAACTAAAGTGCGTGCGAGGTGGTCACAATCTTTTCAGCTGAAAAGATCTGCAATCAATCCCTTAACATATTAACAAACAAACATAAACTGACAAACAAACATGCGTGCAGGTTCCATCAGAAAGGACATCGTTTCCCTCAAACGATTCCTATTTTACATCATCTGGACACCTCACTTTTCCTCTGTCTCTGTGAACAGGGTCACAAAGGGGTTGCCGTATCGGGATTCAGACACCGTGTCGTCCTGCTCCCCCGGATCCCACACCCTTGTGTGGATCAGGCATGATGTTTTCGAATTGTGTGACCGGGGGTCACTTTCGTCATTGCGGACAAGTCTGTAGGAATTGTCCCTGTGCCATAGTGTTGTGTCAAGTGTGTTGTCGGGGTAGTCGGGGTCGGGTGGTGGTTCTGGGTTTTTAAGGTAAGTGACTTCCATGGGGTCACTGGAGTTGGGGTCGTAGTTGGTGCAGTGTGGGCTGTATGGCTGTGTGCTGTCGCTGTCCTCAGAGTCAGTGTCAGTCCTGCTGTCTCTGCTGTGGCTGCTTGTGGGCGTTTCGGGGCGTGGTCTGTCGTGGTCTGTGGGCGGAGTCGTGGGCGAGTCCGATGATGAACTGGTCTGTGAGGGGGATGGTGGAAAGGTGTCTCTGGTGGGTGGGGTGAAGTGTTCTGCTGCGTCTAGCAGGACATGGTGAGCATGGTTGGCCTGTGTTCCATATGCTTTAAGCTGGTTAATATGAAACCACGCGGTCTTCCCATTAGGATATTTTATCCTGTAAACTGAGGGGCTAATTTTATCCGAAATTGAGTATGGGCCGGAATATTTTGGAGCCAAAAAACTGCTGGGGTTGTAAACAGATAACATTACCTGTTGCCCAACCTGGAATTCTGTGGGGTGTACGGTCTTATTAAAACAAGCTGTGCGTTGTTGACGGCGTTTGCCTAGCTGAACTGCGGCTGCAATCTGTGCAGACCTCACAGTCTCAACCAAGTCTTTAACCGTCTTTTCGTGTGTGAGGGCCGTCACTTCGGGGCTGGTCATGTCCAGTCCTAAAAGGAATTCTGTCCCTTTCATAGGGCGTCCGGTCATGAGTGTGTGTGGTGTGTAGCCTGTGGAAGTGGAAACAGTGTTCCGTATGAACATGAGTGCAAATGGGAGCACTGAATCCCATGTGGAGTTGTTCTCCTGAACCATTTTCCTAAGGGTAGTTTTTAGAGTCCGATTCATGCGCTCCACAATCCCGCTGGACTGTGGATGATACGCAATATGAAAATCTTGTTTTATTCCAAATATTGTCAGGACGTTCTTCATGACCCGTCCTGTAAAGTGAGATCCCTGGTCCGAATCAATACTTCGGGGTAAACCCCATCTCGTGAAGATGTGGTGGGTCAGGATCTTTGCAGCTGTCTTGGCTGTATTTGTTCTAGAGGGGAATGCCTCTACCCATTTGGTGAAGGTGTCGATGACCACCAGAACGTATTTATAGCCATTCCTACAAGGGGGCAATGGTCCTATAAAATCGATCTGGAGGTTTGTCCAGGGGCCGTTAACTGGGCGAGTATGCCGAAGTTGTGCTTTCTTAGAATACCTCTCCGGGTTATTCTGAGCACAAATAAGGCAATTCTCAATATAATGCGTTACATCAGTCCTGAGATTAGGCCACCAACAGAGCTGCCTGAGGTGCCTCGTTGTTGCATCAATTCCCTGATGCCCGTGGTTATCATGGAATAAAGCAATCATTGCATTCCTGTCCTGCTTCGGGACCACATAAAGTTGTTCCTTTATGATCACACCCTCATGTGTGGTCAGTGCGTGTTTAAATCTCTCGTACTCTGGCACAAAGTTGCCTTTAAAAACCTCCCTGAGGTCCTTATCCTGCTTCTGTGCTGCTACAAGATCTTTAATATCTGTTTGTGAGATTTGGACTGCGCTCACAGGGGCGCTAGCTGGTGCGCTAGCTGGGGGGGTCCATAAGTGTCCTCGCCTGGAACCTACCTTAGCCAATGCGTCGGCTTTTACATTCCCAGGGGGGGATGACCTATGGTGACTTCGTACTTTTATAATGCCGAAGGTCCTGTCCTTCGCTTTCTCCAAAATGTGCTTGAGTAAAGGGGCTGATGGAAGGGGTTTCCCGTCTGCGGAGACAAAACCTCGTGTCCTCCACAGGGGCAGAAAATCTGTTAAACTGTTACAGACATATAAGCTGTCTGAATATATGTCTGCTGGGCTGGGGAAAGAATCGGGGTGGTCCACTATATACGCTATGGCTGCGAGCTCTGCTGCCTGCGCGCCTAAGTGACCTGGTAGTTTTAGAGCGATTTCTTCGAGAGCGCGCCCCTGCGCGTCCTCTACATAGATGCCGCATCCTGTGATACGCTCACCATTTAAAACTGTGGATGAACCGTCTACGTAAATCCTCAGTGGTCCACACGTGTCTGTGGGTTGGGGGCTTTGTTTTGGGTTCCCTAGCTTCCTGGGGGGTGTTTTTGCGATAAAGGGTCCTGTGTTATGCAGGGGAGCTACAATTTCACAGTCATGGGGCTGTCCGGGGTATTGGAGGTTGTCTGCTAAATATGTGTGTGTGCGGGTCCGTTTTACTGTAATGTCCCGTCCTTGTAAAAGTAGTGTCCACCTAGCTGCCCTAATCTGGCTAACTGAACCGTCCTTCAGTCGACCGTCTAGGAGTAACTGTGTGGGTGTGTGTTCGGTCAGAATAGTAATGGGGTTGAGTCCGGTAATGTAGGAGAAATATTGTACTGCCCAGAAGACAGCAAGGAGGTGCCTCTCGCAGGCAGAGAATCCTTGTTCTACTGGGTCTAACAGTCGGGAGGCATAAGCCACTGGTCTTAGCTGCTCGTGCCGTTCCTGAAGCAACACGGCCGAGAGGGTCAGATCGGTGCTCGCTACCTCTAATGCGTAGGGGGAAAGTTGGTCTGGGACTAGCAGCGCGGGTGCTGCACTAAGGGCTCGTTTTAACTCTTCCACAGCCTCTGTATGCTGCGGAAGCCATTCCCAGGGGGCTCCTTTCTTAAGGAGGTCTGAGAGTGGGGCGGCTTTTGTCGCGAATCCGTCGCTGTGGTTCCGACAATAGCCAACCAGTCCTAAAAACGACCGGAGGGCCGAAACATTTTGGGGAAGGGGCAATTTGACAATCGAATCAATTCTTTTGAATTCGATCTCGCGTTTGCCGTGTGTGATGACTGTTCCCAAATACATCACTTTATTTTCCAAAATCTGGGCCTTTCTCGGGTTAACTTTACATCCAATTGAAGTCAACAGTTCCAGGAGTTCGGCCAGAAGCGTAATGTGCTCTGCCTTTGTGTCTGTCTGCAGTAGTAGGTCGTCTACATACTGTACCAGACATTCGGGGCGGGAGAATTTCTCTAAACCACTTGCCAACTGTCGGTGGAAAATGGAGGGGGAATTGTGGAATCCTTGTGGAAGGCATGTCCACGTATACTGCTGTGATTTGAAAGTGAAGGCAAATTTGTACTGGCACGCTTTTGCCAATGGTATTGACCAGAATCCGTTACTGATGTCCAATACCGTGAAGTATTTGGAGTTGAGTCCCTGCTTGAGCATGGTCTCGGGACTAGTAGCTACCATTGGGGCTACTGCGGGGGTGACTTTGTTGAGTTCCCGATAATCGATGGTCAGACGCCATGATCCATCGGGCTTCCTCACTGGCCAAATAGGGGCATTATTGGTCGAGGCTACCGTTCTGAGCACACCTTGCTCCAATAAGCTTCCTATCACCTTTTCTATTTCCGCCTCTGCTTCCAGGGGAAATCTATACTGTTTCTGTGGTCGGGGGTCCTGTCCGGTAACGTGAACTGGTCCAGTCATTCTGCCACAGTCATGACGGTGACTGGCAAATGCTGTCCTGTGTTTGTTCAGTAGGGCTTTTATTTGTCTGTCCGTGTGTAGTGTAGTCAGGTCAAATGAGTACTCTCCCACTGCGCTAATCCGATTAGCGTAGTCTCCTACTGTGAGGGTGGCTGGTGCTCTGTCTGATCTTGCCATGCGCCAGACACACTGGTTCACTGGGTCGAACGACAAGCTATGAGCGTTCATAAAATCTATCCCCAGGATGTGTTCTGCTGTCCGGGGAAGATTTACTAAAACTACGGGGTGTTTGGTTGAGATGTTCCCTAGCTGGATCGCTACGGGTGCTGTGATATGTCCCTGCTGCGAGTGTCCGGTGAACCCGCTAAGTGTAATGGTGGATGTGGTCGGCCACGTGTCTGCGTGTGCCGCGGTCGTGGAGTTAATGGTGGTGCGGGACCCTCCTGTGTCCCAAAGTAACTCTATGGGCTTCCCTTTTACTCTCGCTGTGACTACGGGTCTCCCTGATGGATCCCATAGTGTGTCACAGACCCAAGTGGGGGAGCCCGAACACCGTCAGTTCGTCTCGTCCACCTTGGTGGGTCCTGACTGTACTGCTATATTGTGGATGGGTTTTGCCTTACTGCGGTTCAGAGTGCCTGTCTGCTGGCCTCTCTGAGATCGCTGGGGTGCATTGCATTCCTTTCCCCAATGCCCTAACTGTCCACAGTTATAGCACTCCTGTCCTTTCTGTTGTGGGCTGCTCTTCCCTTCATTTACCCATGCGGGTTTCTGATGCTCTCTCACTGCCTGAATATCTGCTGCAGCCTGAGCCTCTTCTGGGGATTGAACCTTACTCTTTCCCTGAATTGATTGCTCCCAAGCGCGGGACAACCTTTTCAGGACCCATTTCTCATTATGGGCCTCTTCTGAGCGGTCATAACTGTTGCAAGCGCTCTGTCCTGCCTCTGTCGCGTGTGAGATTATAGTGCGCGTCCATTTGACCATATTTTCCCGGTTCAAATGGGCTCTGTTTAACTCGCCGAAAACTGCGTTGAAATGAATCCACAGCCTTCCTGCGAATGCTGTGGGGTGTTCGGATCTTTTCTGCCGGCACTGATTAAGTCCTTCTACGGGGTCACCTCGATTATACCCTATGGCATCTAAAATGGAGGTGTGCATCTCCTCTAGGGTGCCTCCGGCAACGTTCTGTGGGTCGGGGAGGGCTGCTACTACTGACTGGTCTAAGCTCAGAACTGTGAGCTTAACCTGCTCTCTCTCATCCAGGCCGTACATGGTAGCCTGCTGTTTTACTTTAGCGAAGAACTGGTGGGGGTCTGCGGTGGGGAGGAACGGAGTGATCTTCTCACATGCGTCCCTGAGCTGGGTTACAGTTAAGGGGGTGGTGTAGGTTATATCTGGTGCGCCTTCTGTTATAGCTTTTCTCTGCGTGGTTACGGGATTCATGGGTGCGTTTATGATCTGATCTGTGGGGGGTGGGGGTGCCTGCCTTTTCTGTTGCGCTGCTGGCGCACATGTTCCCTGAACATATCGCTGTGCTGTTTCACTTAATTCTTGCCAATCTGGGGCATTTTCTCCATCTAACTGGGTTCCAAAGGGTGCTTTGGAACCCATTTTGCACCGAAAGCAGCGATTGCAGCTCTGCAATCTGTTTCCTGCATTTCGCGTGATCCACAGTACTTTGCCTTTGCTCTGTGGTTGCAGCATGGAGTGCTCTCAAAGCTGCTTTGAGATCAGAGCATTGCCTCTGCAATGCCTCCACCTGCTTCTCTGATTCCTCTCTTATCAGAACGGCACGTTGCACGTCCTGATAGGCCTTTTCGTACTGGGTCTGGGAACTGCTGAGATGGGCTAGACAAGACTGGTGTGCCCTTTTGGCATCCTCCACCTCTCTACCCTTCTCTGCCAACTTCCCTCTAAGATCCATATTCTCCCTTTCAATGTCCCTGACATCGACCTTACTCATTCGGTTCCTTTCTTCTAAATCTGCCCGGAGCGTCCTGACGACCTCCTCTGTGCCTCGCAATTGTGCCAAACAGGACACAATCGCCATCGGCTTACGTGCTTTACTAAGGTTCTTTTTGTGAATTTGAGAGAGGTTCTCCCACCAAGTATGTCCTATACTTCCGGGACCTGTCTCCTCATTCAAACAAAACTCTTTCCAAAGGGGCCATCCCTTTCCTTGCAGATACTTGCGGAGTTCCAGCTCCCACGTGGGACACTGACCTACCCTGCTACTGCTGCTGGTCGCTGCGACCACAAACCTTTCTGGATCCATCAGACGTTCCATTGCCTGCATGGCCATTTCCTCTGACTCTCTTTTAGTTAATTTGGAACAGGGGGTTGCTGGGGTTTTGTTTCAAGAAACGGGTACGGCTTACGCTATGTTCCGTTCACAAAACTACCGAAAGTTTGTCGCAACAAAAATGCTTTCAGTTTTACCTTACAGCCCTGTTAGTACGCATGCACTAAACACACTTCCGAATTACGCTTATTAGTTTGAACACCTTGAATACTTGTGATTTTCTTTACTTTCTTACTTTCTCTGCAATTTGGAGTTCCAATTCAAATTTCTGGGTCCTGGACGGTGTGGGGTTTCCACTTACAACCGTGTCCCGTCAGGATGTCGCCACTAAATGTTGCACGTTTTACTATGGGCGCAAAACGCGTTTATTGGGGTGTATTAACTTCCAAGTGCTTAACACCACTAGGCTCTGTTCTATGTATTTATTCAGCTCAGGAGTCGCCAGGTGCCGTATAGACACCGTCACGAGTATTCCAAGGTCAAGTTCAAAGTAATAAAGACGATACACCGATTAGTAAGGTCCAAACGATCAATATTTATTATACAGTTATAATAAATACTCATGCACACACTAAGAGACTAAGCTATGACTAAACTAAAGTAATCAGAATACTTATCTAACAGGAACAGGCAAGGTCAGGGAGCGAGGCCTTCGTCCTGGTCTTGGGCTGCAACCTTCAGCAAGCGTTCTGGTCACTGGGGGTTCTAGCGGGCTTAGTTCGCGTAGCGAGCGTCGTACTGGCACTTACGGTTCGGCGGCTGGTGCTCAACGGCTGGAGTCAGGATGTAGCTTCAAGGTCTTGGTCAGGGCCGGAGCACGGAACAACAGACCGGACAACACGAGGTCCCTGTCTTTTATAGGGATCCCATTGTCCTTCCCTCTTCTTGGGCGGGCTTTAACCTTTGGATATCTATTGGGTCAATTCCTCATCGATACTGTTTTAATTCCCCAATGCGAGGGGGTCTCCGTGATGGGGGGGGGCGTTTCGTATGCCCTTTTGTTTGGAGGTTTCTGGTGCCTCGATGTCTGGGCCTTGATTCAAATGTGTCCATTCAGAATCAAATGTTTCTATTGTGTGGGTGTTCAGGTCTGATTGCCTCATTAGTATGCAAAGCGTTTTGCCATTTGCACCTAGCTAAGGTCTTCTCACCTGAGCCCAAACTGGTTTCTGCTACTTGCAGAATGCAAAATGCTCTCTTTGCAGACTGCTGTTCTGGCTAAACTGCCTGTTTCCCTGCAGTCTTAGCGCTTGGCTTACTTTGTAGCTCAGCGTCCATTTTAGGTGGCTACAGTACAGTGTGTGTGTGTGAGGGCGGGGAGTGGGATGGGGTACAGTGTGTGTGTGTGAGGGCGGGGAGTGGGATGGGGTACAGTGTGTGTGAGGGTGGGGAGTGGGATGGGGTACAGTGTGTGTGTGAGGGTGGGGAGTGGGATGGGGTACAGTGTGTGTGTGAGGGTGGGGAGTGGGATGGGGTACAGTGTGTGTGTGAGGGTGGGGAGTGGGATGGGGTACAGTGTGTGTGTGAGGGTGGGGATTGGGATGGGGTACAGTGTGTGTGTGAGGGTGGGGAGTGGGATGGGGTACAGTGTGTGTGAGGGTGGGGAGTGGGATGGGGTACAGTGTGTGTGAGGGTGGGGATTGGGATGGGGTACAGTGTGTGTGTGAGGGTGGGGAGTGGGATGGGGTACAGTGTGTGTGTGAGGGTGGGGAGTGGGATGGGGTACAGTGTGTGAGTGAGGGTGGGGAGTGGGATGGGGTACCATGCCGGACGTGAACCGCAGACCAACACAAACAAACTAGGCCCCCCCGATCGACCGTGCGCCCCTGCATCAGACCATCCCGATCGTAACGCCGCCCCCCAGCTGCACGTCACAATTCGCGGGCCCACAGATATTCGGGGCCTGGAGAATCGCCTTAGCATCGCCGGGCCCGATTCCGTCAGGAACATCAATTCTCCGTTCCCACACCAAACGCGATTTTGGCCCCGGGCTGCGGAGAATCCAGCCCCTAGGGGGCTGCGGAGAATCCAGACCATGGGCGGGATTCTCCCTTACCCGGCGGGGTGGGGGCTGCGGAGAATCCAGCCCCTAGGGGGCTGCGGAGAATCCAGCCCATGGGCGGGATTCTCCCTTACCCGGCGGGGTGGGGGCTGCGGAGAATCCAGCCCCTAGAGGGCTGCGGAGAATCCAGCCCATGGGCGAGATTCTCCCTTACCCGGCGGGGTGGGGGCTGCGGAGAATCCAGCCCCTAGGGGGCTGCGGAGAATCCAGCCCATGGGCGGGATTCTCCCCTACCCGGCGGGGTGGGGGCTGCGGAGAATCCAGCCCCTAGGGGGCTGCGGAGAATCCAGCCCATGGGCGGGATTCTCCCCTACCCGGCGGGGGCGGGATTTACACCGGCCCCAGGCGATTGCCCGACCCTGCGGGGGCTGCGGAGAATCCAGCCCATATGTCAAGTTGGCACACGACCAGGGCGGTTTTGTGAAGAATGCACTTCTACCCAGGGTGTAATGGCTATTGCTCTTTGATATTTCTGCATGTGTCAAGTCTGACTTGTACTGAATAAAATCTAACACTCTCAGCAATAAGGGGGTCACCTTGATCCATTTCAGAATTTGAGGGTTGGGGTGCTGTTGAATCCACGGTAGGCAGAACGCAAAGATAAAAGGTCATTTCATTTTCATTTCAAATTTATTTTGCTACAATTATAGTACTCCTCCACCCTCCTAAGGTCTGTTCCCCGACCTGCAGCTCGGTCGGGGTTTTTGTACAAATCTGGCTCTTCTTGTGAAGGCGAAACCCCGTGCTGGATTCTCGATTCTGGGGCTATGTCCCCCACGCTGGCGTGGGAACGGTGGCGTTTCACGCGAGGAAAACTGGTGCAAAATGCAACCGGTTCCCTGTTTTGCTGGGGCTGGCAGGACGGCAGCATAGAGCACCCGGCTCCAACGGCTGATACGCCCCGGAGAATTGCCGGGTCCGTGGCCACGCATGCGCAGTGCTACATGGTGGCAGACCTGGCCCGCGAAATAGTCCCCCCCCCCCAGGCAATGTCCTGGGACCCTCGATACGTGCCACGGCGTACTCTGTGAACACGCGGTTTTGGAGGGGCCAGAGCATCGCGAAATCGGCGGCGCCCCCAATTTTTTAGGAAACCCGGATTCTCCGGAAGGTCACCGAACGCGATTTTGGCAGCGGCAACTGGAGAATCCAGCCCTTCATCTCCTTAAAAGGGAAGGCCTGCCTGTCTTAAAGAGGAAGTTATAATCCTGGGGCAGTCATGGGAAATCAATTCAGGTTATAGCCGGTGTTAAAGGATTAATTGACTGTGTTACTCCAAAATGCAACACTTGGGTCAGAATGTGAACAGAATAAAGTTAACATTTTAATCGGTTGCCTCCTGTTGTAATTATCCTTACAGCTCAGGTCATGTAATGAATGAGATTCCTGAGCAAGTTGCAAACCCAGACTCCATCTCCAAATTGATTTTCTTCAGACAAATAACAATCATTTAAATAATTTGATTTTACAACAGGACAAGGTTGGGATCGGACAGCATGAAAATTCTCAAAAGCAGCTGGCTGGATGATAGGGGTTTCTCAGTTCATGTCAGTGTCGGTGTGAGTATATAAACCCTTTCACTCTTCGCTTTGCTTCTCTAAACTGTCCGTTCCATACTCACTTTTACTGATAGCAGCATTTTGTTGCCAGATCTTTTGAAATTATTATTTCAGTAATTTGATTTCTTGAATTGCACAGCGTGGGCCAAATCACTGAGTGTCTTTAAGACAGAGATAGATACGTTCTTAATTAATAAGGGGATCAGGGGTTATGGAGCGAAAGCAGGAGAATGGGGGTGAGAAAAATATCAGCCATGATTGAATGGCGGAGCAGACTCGATGGGCCGAGTGGCCTAATTCTGCTCCTATGTTTTATGGGATAGGATGGTGGTAATATTAGACCAAGAGAACTCCCCTTCATAGGATCATAGAATTTACAGTGCAGAAGCGGGCCATTCGGCCCCTCGAGTCTGCACCAGATCTTGGAAAGAACACCCTACTTAGCCCCACACCTCCACCCGATCCCCGTAACCCCATCTAACCTTTCTGGACACTTACAGCTCAATACACCTCGTAATAATATCCACAAAATAATCATATAAGACCATAAGAAATAGGAAACCAAAGAGGAAATGCTGGAAAATCTCAGCAGGTCTGGCAGCATCTGTAGGGAGAGAAAAGAGCTGACGTTTCGAGTCCAGATGACTCTTTGTCAAAGCTTTGATACAGAAGCTGCCAGACCTGTTGAGATTTTCCAGCATTTTCTCTTTGGTTTCAGATTCCAGCATCTGCAGCAATTTGCTTTTTGTGAGCTATTTGGCTTGCTCCACCATTCAATATCATCTTTATTGTCACAAGTAGGCTTACATTAACACTGCAATGAAGTTTCTGTGAAAATCCCCTAGTCGCCACATTCCGGCGCCTGTTCAGGTACACAGAGGGAGAATTCAGAATGTCAAATTCACCCCAACAGCTGAGTCGGTATTCTCTCCCCCCCCCCCCCCCCCCCCGAAACCAGCACTGTGAGAATCGCGCCGGGTCGCTCGGAGAATCGCCGCAAACAGCGAGCGGCGATTCTCCGGCCCGGATGGGCCAAGTGGCCGCTCCGACACGACAGGTTCCTACCAGCGCCGTCCACCCCTAGTCGCTGCTGGTGGGAAATGTGCGGGAAAGCTGGGGGGGGGGGGGAGCAGGGGGGCTTCTTCACCAGGGGGGCCTCCGATGGCGTCTGGCCCGCGATCGGGGCCCACCGATCAGCGGGCCGGCCTCTTCCCCCTCCCCCACCCCCCCAGGTCTACCTCCTTACGCTGCTGGCCCCAGAACACCGGCGCCAACTTGGTGAGGGGCCGGCGCACGTAAGAAGTTCCCCGCGCATGCGCAGGATGGCGCGGCCCAACTGTGCATGCGCAGGATTGAGCTGACCCAACTGCGCATGCGCGGGTTGGCATGGCGCCCATTTGGCGCCGCATAAGGAGGCTGAAGCGGCGTGAAACGCTCCAGCACTGTGGGGCCAGAATAAGTCGTGCCCGGGACCTGTTCGCGCCGACGATGAAACGTGACGCCGTTCACGATGGCGCGGGCACTTAGACCCGGGAGCGGAGAATACCGTCCCACGTCTTTCGGGACTTGTGGGAGGAAACCGGAGCACCCGGAGGAAACCCACGCAGACACGGGGAGAACGTGCAGACTCCGCACAGACAGTGACCCAAGCCGGGAATCGAACCTGGAACCCTGGAGCTGTGAAGCAACAGTTCTAACCACTGTGCTATCATGTCACCCATCAGAGATTTTGGATATTTGCGTGGCTCAATAGATTTAAGATTAAATGTAAAGAATTTAGCACAGAGAGAAGGAGAAACCTTCTTACACGAGGAGTGTGGAATTCACTCGTGTAGTGAAGTGGTTAGCAGATCAGCATTTAAGTATAGGTTAGATAGGTAGTTGACGAAACAGGACAATAAAGGGATAGAGAACAATTAAAGCAGCTTCTTGGAATTTGGATCAATGAACACCAACATGAAACACTGTGTTGTTACTTCTGTGTAATTCTACACGGCCTTGCCCCATCTGTTCTTAACTAAAAGTTGCAAATGGTCATGTTTTTATTTGCAGAGAAGAATTCTTTTGGATTAGCTGATCAGTGTCTCCTCGTGGTCAATGGCTGAATTCAGGAACTCATTAACGTATCCTATTTAGTACTGATTTGAACTTCCAAGACACTTGATAAAGAGCTTCTACCATTTGCTCTTTGATCTCATACAGTCCACAAACAAGATTCTGAAGGGGTTTGATGGGGTGAACGCTGAGGGGCTGTTTCCCCTGGGGTTAGAGAATCTAAAACACAGGGACATAGACTCAGGATAAGGGGCCGATCATTGGGGACCGAGATGAGGAGAAATTACTTGTGTTGTGAATCTTTGGAAACATCTGATCTGAGAGACGGCACACCCTCAGTGCTGTAGTGAAAGTACAGCCTTGGTCACGGCGTTTAAACCCATGACTCAGAAGTAAAAGTGCTACGCACAGATGGCTCTTACACTTACAGAACCTGGGGCTCAAACTAAGCTTACTTCAACCCACTCTCAAAATTCAGGCTTCTTTGCCTCACTTTATTCACCTGGGTGAGACGAAGCAAATGCCTCTTTGCTCGTCGAAGCATAACGTGGATTATAAAAAGCATTCCAGCTTTGAACATACACTGTACTCGGGTAATGTGCTGGAGCCTTTTTAGACCGCAATTTAAAATGTCAAAGTTTTCCTTTGCTAGATAAAAACGAACAATGTCGCTTTCAAGGCCAGTCTGAATATTCTAGTCTTTTGTTCTGACAAAGGATAACAAGGTTATGACTGACTTCAGATCTCCTAATGTCTGACTCAATCCTCTTCCAGACTCCATCAATCATCTTATGTTGGAATTGCATTCATTTAGCTGGTTAGGATAGGGCGGAGATGACTTTATCAATAAGCCTGGATTCTACTGATGACATGACCCTAGACCACCACCAAACAATGGGATCACACTGTGTGCCACTAAAGAGGTGGCCTCATTTTTCGGTTACGATTTTTAATGTACACCCCCATCTTTGAAACACTGCGAATCAAGAATGGAGACAATGAACAGGTACTAAATTTAATCAGTTGGAGACGTCTGGTTGAGCATTCAAAAGCTGTTTGGAATCTATAAATTCTGGTGATGGACTCCTGCCGACATTTCCAGGCCATCGTCTAATTTTAGGATCCAGACTTGTGCTCAGTTGTTACAGATCTTGGCTCGAAAATCAGAAATGGAGATTGTTCCCTTGTGGCTAATAAATCTCCTGCTTTCTTCTTCCCTGAAAAGCATCCAGCATCACATCTCGCCTGTGGCACGGCTCCAATTCCATTTGCCCGTCCCTCACAGCCTTCTGCCATTTGCTGCTTTTCACGTTAAGCTCAGGGTTCTTTCAGAAGCAGAGGGAAGGTAGTTTCCAAAGGGGAGGGAATACCTGAGGCAGAGAGGAATAGAAGGTGATGTTAACGAGGTGAGGCGAAGCATTGACGTGTTGAGCCGAATGGCTGTAAATTTGTTTATTTTGTCCTTGAAATATTGGCACTTCCGCTGGGCCTTTACCCTATCTACGACAACTGACTGTTGGCATAAAGTAAAACGCAGCAGAAATTCAGCACCAGCACATTCCACTAACAGCAAATGGAAAGATTGGTCAATTAATCAGGGTTTTCAATGGTGTTTGTCGAGGAAGGATTTTTGTTTATATTCCATACTGAGATGTAGATATTGCTGGCATGTGAACAGGAGGAGGCCATTTAGCCCCTCTAGCCTATTCTGCCATCAAATTAGATTGTGACTGATCGGTATAATCCACTTTCCTTGGACCATATTTTTTTTTTTAAGTATATTTATTGAGGTTTTACATTTTAACAAATAAAACAGCAAAGCTGAAGAGGAGGAATTAACCCTGCTCAGGGCGTCCGCCCACAGACCCGCCTCTGACTCCCCACCTAACTCCTCCTCCCACTTGCCCTTACAGTTCCTCCACCGGGGTCTCCTCCGCCTCCAACAACTCCTGATAGATATCTGACACTTTCCCCTCCCCCACCCAGGTACCGGACACTACTCTGTCCCGTATCCCCCGTGGCGGGATCAGCGGGAAAGCCAACACCCGTTTCCTCAGAAAGTCCCGCACTTGCAGGTATCTGAAACCATTCCCCGGCAGCAGCTTGAACTTGTCCTCCAGCGCCTTCAGACTGGGAAAACTCCCGTCTATGAATAGATCTCCCATCCGTCTAATTCCTGCTCTCTGCCAACTTCGGAACCCGCCATCTATCCTGCCCGGTGTGAACCTGTGGTTATTGCAAATCGGGGTCCAGACCAACGCACCCGCCACCCTCTTATACCTCCTCCATTGCCCCCAAATCCTCAGTGTTGCTACTCCCACCGGGCTAGTGGAGTATCGGGCATGATGCCGCCTCCGTCCTCTCCCATGTCGACCTTTCCCCCACCACCCACTTCCTAATCATGGCTATATTAGCCACCCAGTAGTAATTGCAGAAGTTCGGCAGCGCCAACCCACCCTCCCCCCGACTGCGCTCTAACAACATTTTCTTCACACGCGGGGTTTTATTCGCCCATACAAAGCCCAAAATAATCTTGTTTACCCGCTTGAAAAAGGCCTTATGGATGAAGATGGGGAGGCACTGGAAGACAAACAAAAATCTGGGAGGACCATCATTTTCACGGTCTGTACCCTCCCCGCCAGCAATAGCGGGAGTTTATATCCCATCTTTGAAAGCCCCCCTCCATTTGCTCCACCAGCCAGGTGAGGTTGAGCCTCCGTAATGGCTCCCATTTCCGAGCCACCTGTATTTCCAGGTAGCGATAGCTCCTCTCTCCCATCCTGAGCGGCAGCTCCTTCAGTCTCCTCGCCTGCCCCCTTGCCAGGATCACAAACTATTCATTTTATCCCATGTTCAATTTGTACCCCGAATACCTGCCAAATTTCCCCAAGATCTGCATAACCTCCCCCATCCCCTTCACCGGGTCCGAGATGTACAAGAGCAGATCGTCCGCGTACAGCGAAACTCGGTGCTCCACACGCACCCCCCCCCAGAACCAGCCCCTGCCACTTCCTTGATGCTCTCAGCACCATGGCCAATGGCTCTATGGCCAAAGCAAACAGCAACGGGGCGAGGGGGCACCCCTGCCTCATCCCCCGATGTAGCTTAAAGTACCCCGACCTCAGCCGGTTCGTGCACACGCTCGCTACCGGCGCCTGGTAGAGCAATCGCACCCAGTCGATGAAGCCCTCACCAAACCCAAACCTGGTGTAGAAGGGATGAGGCAGCTCCTTGATCAGTTGAGGTTTCCGAGGGTGGAGGAGGACCTGGTCGAGGGGCTTGGGGCCCCGATTGAGGCACAGGAAATAGTTAAAGGGCTGGAGGGCACGCAGTCGGGCAAGGCTCCGGGGCCGGACGGTTACCCGGTAGAATTTTATAAGAAGTTCTCAGAGGTGTTGTGCCCACTGCTGATGACGACCTTTAATGAGGCGAAAGAGAGGGGAATCCTCCCCCCCAATGATGTCGCAGGTCTCGATTTTACTGATCCTTAAACGAGAGAAGGACCTGGAGCAATGTGGGTCATGTAGGCCGATCTCGCTTTTGAACGTAGATGCCAAGCTGCTGGCTAAGATTTGGGCCACGAGGATAGAGGACTGTGTCCCGGGGGGGTGATAGGGGAGGACCAAACCGGATTTGTCCAGGATAGACAGCTCAATGCTAACGTTCGGAGGCTTTTGAATGTTATTATGATGCCCTCAGAAGGAGAGGAGGTGGAGGTGGTGGTTGCGATCGACGCGGAGAAGGCTTTTGATCGGATGGCCGGATGGAGAGGGAGTATCTTTGGGAGACGCTGGGAAGCTCAATATAATCTTGATACATAACTTGGTGCCTCCATAAGCCCAATCAGAGAACAGGGAGAAACAGGATAAGGCCTTGGTAAAATGGTGCACACCTTCCCACACAGCGATTACTCGTAATCGCCACAAAAGTTCAGGATAAATGTTTCGCCCCATGTCCGGACGTGCAGCAATACATATCTGCCTCCACTTCAGCAGTGCCAGAGCTATCAATAACACACTGCAACCTCCTCTTCTCGGACACCATCTCTACCCATGCAGGAACCAATCACAGATTCTTTATACCCACTGCTTTATAAAAGGGAACACAACGAAAATCAAACAGTTAGCTCTAACTGGGGAGCTGTCCACAACCTCAGTGAGGTCTTCACTAACCCTATCACCCAACTCCACACCAGCCAGCTTTCAAATTATTACTTGTGCCAGCATCTACTTTATTTGGTGGGAGACTGTTCCAATGCTTCGACTATGTCTATAGCACCATCTTTCTATTCAGGTGAATGAAAAAGTTCCTATGAATCCATGAAGGATTTGAATACTTATGTCCCCTGCACCCCCCCCCCCCACCCTCTCCACCTTTCATGGGCAAGCCCCCCCCTTGGCCCTGAGTCTTGGCAGTATCACCCTGGTACCTGGGCACCCTTTGCACTGCCACCCCGGCAACTTGGGAGTGCTAGGGTGGCATTTACAAGGTGCCAGCTGGGCAGTGCCAGGGTGTCTGCATTCCAGGGGGAGCGTCAAGTAGCCACCCTGGTCTATCCCTGACGACCCAAGGGTCTCCGGCGGCCTGGGAGACCCCCAGGTACCGTTCCGCCTGGTCTATGTTTGTGTGGACCAGCACTGAATGGTGATTGGCTGCGGCCTCTCTGGGGAAGCCGGTTGATCCTGGGTAATTTTGCCAAAGTCGCTTTTAAATCTGCGTAGATCCCGTGGGCCCTGAAGGTTGACGGGAAACCCGAGGGAGTCCTCTCCCAACTGGACTGCGCTAAAGCAAAAGCGCAAGATGGCCGGTGGATCGCGCCCAACATCTTGGTTTCCAAATCCCTCCATGGCCTTGTCCCTCTCTAACCCTGTAATCTCCCCCCAGACCTCCAACCCTCCAAGATAAATACGCTCCTCTATTGCTAGCTTTTTGAGCGTCTGAGATTTTAGTTGCACTACTGGTGGCTGCACCTTCAATTCTATGATGCTAAACTCTCAGATTCTCTTCCTAATCCTTGATGTGTTGGGTAAACTGGGTCTATGTGGACTGCGTTTGATGCAGTGTAGAGAGAGAGACAGGCTTCCAACACTTGATGAGATGCAACACAATTTTATTTAACATCTAACTATATTACATGCTTAACTGTGGGTTGACACTATGCTGACTTGACTGGAGACCTGAGGCTAACCTGACAAGACTAACTGACTACCACATGGTGTTTGCACTGGCTATGCTCATGGGCTCTGACTGTCTCAGAGGCTGGATCCCGAGAGAGTGGGAAAACTGGCCCTCTGGCTTTATAGTGGTCGTGTCCTGTCTGGTGATTGGCTGCTGTGTTCTGTGTGCTTACTGGTCATCCTGTGTGTCAATCACTGCCTGTCTGCACTCCATCATATACATGGATGTATATTATGACAATCCTCTCTGACTCTCTATCTCACTTTCTTCTTTAACAACACTCCTTAAAACTTTGAGCAAGCATTTGGTCATCTAGCCTAATATCTCATTCTGTGGCCCGGTGTTGAATCTTTTCCATAATGCCCCTGTTCAGTGACTGGTTTTGTTAAACATGCTACATTGTAAAATCTATTGATCTTGTATTGAATATATTTAATGATGAAGCATCCACAACCTCTCGGGGCCGAGAATCTCAAAGATTCCCACGCAAAGTGGAGAAATTTCTCCTCATCTCAGTTCTGAATGATTGATTGAGACTGAAACTTTTCCTGTCGGCACCCATTACTATCTTTATCTTTCACTGCTCTGTCCCATTACTGTCCAATTCCCTTCACTGTGAAGAGAGCAGCCTTAATGAGGGAGGCCATTCCATTATTCTGCTGCCATTGCTTTTCAGTGGCTGTCTAACATCGAACTTCCCACCTCAAACACACATTGCTATTCCCTCATCCACCTCAGAACTCCAGAAACTTCCAATTCTATGGAAATAGCCTGACCTTGGAAATTCCAAAAGGATATTAACTTTGCAGCGTTGAGTGAGACCTGCTCCATCTTCATTACAACCAGATTGTAATGATTCATTTAGCTTCTATCTCAGTCCTATCAGAAATGGCCATGTTCTGTGGGATTGCTGATGCTGACAGCGCTCTGTTCCAACTACTTATAGGCAGCAATCATTCCCTTCCTGCCTGCCTCAATTCACCAACCAGTCCACTGTGCTTTGGCCGGTGGTGCACATGGAGGTGGAAGGGTGTGTAATTATAGACCCACATCCCACTTAATTCAATGCCGTTCCCACCTCCAAGCTCACCAGCGGCGAGAATACGAGATCTTGCCCAAGATTGTGTGTGTGAATCTGACCATGATCATAATAATCATAATCTTTATTAATGTCACAAGTAGACGTACATTAACACTGCAATTAAATTACTGCGAATATCCCCTAGTCGTTGCATTACGGTGCCTGTTCGGGTAAACTGAGGGAGAATTCAGAATGTCCAATTCACCCCAAACAGCATGGGTGAAATTCTCCGACCCCCACGACGGGTCGGAGAATAGCGGGAGGGCCTTCCCGACATTTTTCCCGCCCTCCCGCTATTCTCCCCCACCCCCCCCGCCCAACTCCCGACCCGAATCGCTGCCGCCGTTTTTTTTACGGCCGGCAGCGATTCACAGCTGTTCGATGGGCCGAAGTCCCAGCCCTTTACGCCGTTTTTACGAACGGCAAACACACCTGGTCTGGCCGTTCGTAAAAACGGCGTCGCAAACTCGCTTTTTATAACCATGGCACCGATTGGCACGGCAGTACCACGGCCGTGCCAAGGGTGCCATGGGCCCGCGATCGGTGCCCACCGATCGCGGGCAGCGGGCCCGATGCCCGCGCACTCTTTCTCCTTCCGCCGCCCCGCAGTATCCATTCGCGGGGCGGCTGAGGGGCAACCCGGCCCGCGCATGCGCGGGTTTCGCGCAAATACGCGATGACGTCATCCGCGCATGCGCGGGTTGGAGTCTTCCAATCCGCGCATGCGCGGCTGACGTCATATGACGAGTCAGCCGGCGCTAACTCCGGCAAGCGGGCTTAACGATATTCGTTCCCGTCATGCCGGAGCCTACGGCGTCGGGCTGCTAGCCCCGACCGGGGACCAGAATCGGTTCCCGGTCGGGAAGGGGCGCGCTGGCGTCAAACCCGCCCGGGTTTGACGCCAGCCTTACGATTTCTCCCGTTTTGGGAGAATCTCGCCCCATGTCTTTCGGGACTTGTGGGAGGAAACCGGAGCACCCGGAGGAAACCCACGCAGACACAGGGAGAACGTGCAGACTCCGCACAAACAGTGACCCAAGCGGGAATTGAACCTGGGACCCTGGCGCTAACTAGTGTGCTACCGTGTCGCCCCCAAGGCCATGGAGGGCCAGGATTTAGCCATCAGGAACAATAGCCAAGTGAGATCCGTCTTCGTAACGCTGCAATCTTTACTGATTCGTCTTTCCTGTCCAATCCATCAGACACAATGTAGAGTCTTCCTGGAAAAGTGACCAGGAAACTATTCTTGGTAATGAAGTCTAGAGTTATTCAACAAACAAACTGCTATCACTGCTGCTAATGGAGGGATTAAGCATAGAGTATGGAACAATCACTGTATTATTGAATTAAAAGAGATATTAGCGGGAAATGGTCGGCTGGGTGGAGTGGATGAGGTTTTGGTGAGAAAGTGAGAAGAAAAAGGGGTTGATTGATTAAAGTGAATCCATTTGTTTGTCTGTCCTTTTAATGCTGTTGTGAGAAAGGCTTTCCATGGGGCCAGTTGTACCTCCTTTATTAGGGATGATGTATGGCCATTTAAGAATACCTGACATTGACGTGGCTCCCTTGCCAGCAGTGAATCAGATTGAACCCGCAATGGTAAGAGTTTATCAACAGGCTCAAATCGGCGGTGCGATTTTCATTTCCATTTTATTTTTTGCCCCCAGGAACGAGTTCTGCTCAGTGGGATTAAGGTCTCGATTTGGAGTTGGCAATCCCAGTGTTCACACTCTGTTCAGTTCATGTCTTCTCGTCTGCTTCCATTTCTTGAAGCAGTTAAGTGTTGAACAATTCGCTTTATCAATTCGCAAAGAATTATGACCTGGGGTTCCACGAGCTGTTTCTTTAAATTGTGGTTTCCTTACAACAAGGCAATGCTAATGAGTCTAGTTTTAGCCAGCAGAGCCCATTTTAGAGCAGGGTTGTCATTAATCAACATGTTCAAGTTGCCTGGGGTACCCCAGCAGTGACAGCGACGGTCTCAACATTGAGACTTCAAATGTGACTGGGTTGTCGCTGTCAGTGCAACCTTTCCAAATGAGGTTAGGCAGATGGAGTTTATCCAGAGATTAATCCCAGTAAACAGGCACTAATCAGCTCACTGAATGGACAAGGCCCTCCTGTGATAAGATACTGGTCTGCTGTTTTATCGCCCCCATTCCTCCTCCCAATACCGTGGAGATTTCACAGTAAAGGCCTTTGATTGCGATTCCATTTGTCAGTCAGAAGAAGGCATTTCAGGCTCTTGTCACTGACAGGCTGCTAATTAACTGCGATTGGGCTATTTTTACATTAAGCGTAGGGGTAACCTTCAATCAAGGCCAAAGCAGAACAAATACTTGTCAGGACTGAGCGTCCCAGTATTGACTGAGGCTAATTTTGACTTTGCAGCTTGCTTCACATCATCCCCATTCCTTTAGTCCCTGTGATTTATTCCTGGAGCATCCCATCTCGGCACTTTCTGTGAAACCAGGGCTGACTCTAAATTTACAGCAGTAACTGTTTCCAGCTGCATTCAGTGAAAGCTACGCCCACCCTCGATCTCTGCGGGAACCTTTCCCAACGCTGCACCACATGTCCACTTTGTGGGCAAAGACATTTGTTTTCTCACTTCATCCCCACTATTGTCAAGGGCACCCAGAAACATTACCCCTCAGTGCAGTTTCCTGTTAAACTTTCATAACTGCAAAGGTTAGAATTTCAATGATTCCATTTTGATTCTGCTGAAAGAATGAATAATTAAGCTGCAGTGATAAAGCGGCGTTATAAATATTTTAGGGTGGTAATTGCTACCTGTGATCCTCCATTGCTGCCACGAGATCTCCATCCTGCTACCTTCCTTGTGTGAAATTAGCTGCACTTACAGCCAGCAGACTTTGACTGACACATTACCATGACGACCGGGGGGGGGGGGGGGGAGATCTCGGTCGTGTCGGCAGAGCACCCCTGCCGTGGGTTTCCCAGCTGTGTGAGGGGGATTCCTGGGAAATCTCATTGACCGCGGTGGGGCCAGAATATCCTTTTGTTAAATTTATTTACGGGATGGGGGTGATGTACCGTCGATTGAACGCGAGACGAGTTGCTGAACAAAAGTATGGCTTTAATATACTAGATGTTAAGCCCTGCGGTCGATTGCAGTAGAAGGACGACCGCCGGGAGTACTGGGTATTTATACCCCGTCCTGGAGGCGGGTTTAACTCAGCCTCTCGACCAATCGGGGAGCCGTCACATGGCTGGTCTCAACCAACCGGTCGAGAGGCACATGACCGACCAGGGCCAATGGTAAGCCGGTGTTCTGCACCAATGGCAGGCAGCTATGCTAATCATACCACCACAGCGGGTATTGCTGGCTAGGCCAGCATTTATTGTCCATCCCTAGTTTAATAGAATTTACAGTGCAGAAGGAGGCCATTCAGCCCATCAAGTCTGCACCGGCTCTTGGAAAGAGCACCCTACCCAAGGTTAACACCTCCACCCTATCCCCATAACCCAGCAACCCCACCCAACACTAAAGGCAATTTTGGACACTAAGGGCAATTTACCATGGCCAATCCACCTAACCTGCACATCTTTGGACTGTGGGAGGAAACCGGAGCACCCGGAGGAAACCCACGCACACACGGGGAGGATGTGCAGACTCCGCACAGACAGTGACCCAAGCCGGGATTCAAACCTGGGACCCTGGAGATGTGAAGCAATTGTGCTATCCACAATGCTACCGTGCTGCCCTCTTCAGAAGGTGGTGGTGAGTTGCCTTCTTCAACCACTGCAGTCCCTGAGGTGTAGTTGCACCCACTGTGCTGTTTGAGAAGGAATTTCAGAATTTGGACCCAGTGACAGTGAAGGAGCGGCGATATATTTCCCAGTCAGGGTGGTGAGTGACTTGGAGGGCAACCTCCAGGTGGTGGGGTTTCCAGGAATCTGCTGCTCTTGTCCTTCTAGATGGTAGTGGTCATGGGTTTGGAAGGTGCTGCCGAAGGACCCTTGGTGAGTTACTGCAGGGCATCTTGTAGATGGTACACACGGCTGCCACTGTTCTTCGGAAGGGTTTGAATGTTTGTGGAAGGGGGAGCAAGGGGGCTGCTTTTTCCTGGATGGTGTCAAGCTTCTTGAGTGCATCCATCCAGGCAAATGGGGAGTATTCCATTGCAATCCTGACTTGTGCCTTGTAGATGGTGGACAGGCTTTCGGGAGTCAGGAGGTGAGTTATTCGCTGTAGAATTCCTAGCCTTTGACCTGCCCTGGTAGCCACAGTATTAATGTGGCTGGTCCAGTTCACTATCTGATCAATGGTAACCCCCAGGATGTTGATTGTGGGGGATTCAGCAATGGTAATGCCATTGAATGTCAAAGGGCAGTGGCTAGATTCCCTCTTGTAGGAGATGGTCATTGCCTGGCACACCCTTTGTGCGGTGTGGTGCGAACATAACTTGCCATTTGTCAGCCCCAAGCCTGGATATTGTCCAGGTCTTGTTGCATTTAGACATGAACAGCTTCGTTATCTGAGGAGTTGTGAATGGACCAGAAGATCCCACTGCTTGCCAATAGCTCTCGCTGGCGCCGTATAGCAAGCCTGGGGGTGGGCAGAGAATCCTGCGCCAGGTTTCTAAAGGAAGATGGGAGGAGTTAGCGGAAGGGCTTACCTTAATCTTTCAAATATCCTTAGATATGAGGGAAGTGCCAGAGGATTGGCAAATGTGACACCCTTAATCAAGAAAGCATGCAAGGACAGTCCGACTAACTGCAGGCCGGCTAGTTAACATCAGGTTGAACTAATTCAGGAGAGTCAGCACGGATTTGTAAAGAACAGGGACTGGATTCACCCGAAATGGGACTATGTCCC
Organism: Scyliorhinus canicula; assembly: GCF_902713615.1. Taxonomy (NCBI): domain Eukaryota; kingdom Metazoa; phylum Chordata; class Chondrichthyes; order Carcharhiniformes; family Scyliorhinidae; genus Scyliorhinus; species Scyliorhinus canicula. Next base: position 6,028,689 of record NC_052147.1, read on the forward strand.
CATACCGGAGTAAAAACGCTGGAGTTTTACTCTGGAGATTCCTGCAAAAAAGATCAGCTAATTCAATGCCCTGCAGGGGGCTAGCAGAGGCCCGGAGTAATTCACGCAGCTTTAGATACGGCCCCCCCCGCACTTCTAGTTTTGAGTCCGTGCATGTGCACGGCAGCGGCCTCCAGCGGCCGCGTCGAGCTCCATGGCAGACTTGGACCGCAGATGCAGACTGGAAAATTAGTCCTCCATCCCGGTCGGCTTGGCACCCGAGGATCTGACCGTGCGGATTCAACCCCGGCCGGCTATAAGGCCCCCCCCCCGGTGTCCGATCCCCTCTGCCCTGCCACCAGGGCGGCCGCGGACTGAATCCGTAGCCGCCACGCCAGCATCCCGACCGGCAATACCAGGTTAGTTCCACGCCGTTGGGAATTTGGCCATTCGGGAGCGGAGGATCGCTGGGCTGGCCTCTGTCGGTGGGTCCCCAGCCGCGCGGCGTACTCCGCGATCACGCAGATTCCTGGGTCCCGGGGAATCGCCGGACTGGTGCTGGGCCCGATTTTGGCGTGAAATTGGATCCTCCGCTCCCGCCCCGAACGCGATTTTGGCGCAGGGCTGCGGAGAATTCAGCCCAGGCCATGCTCAAATTTTTCAAATGAAGTAACAGAGAAGGTTGCTGATGAGAATACGGTGCCTATTGTCTCAATGGATTTTAAGAAAGTGTTTGATAAAGTACCACATAAAAGGCTGGTTAAAAACAATGAGGCTAACGGAATAGGAGGGCCAGTGTGCGACTGGATAACAAATTGATTAAAGATAGGAAACAGTGAGTTTAATGGTTATTTTTCAGCATGAAGGATGGTGGTGTTCCCCAAGGGGAGATGATAAAACCGCTACTTTTTTCACTGTATATAAATGATCTGAATTGGACTTCCGGTGGGGGCTATGAAGGAGTAAGTCGCACATTTGGCGACTCCCGCTCGGGTCAGACTTTTGGACCTTTTCGCCTGATTTTCTACCGGACTTGAATTGGAAAACTGAAGACAGAGGCAATTGTGCACTGAATTCCCAATCAGTGCATGGAGAGAAGGACTAGAAGTGCTTGTAAAGGCAGAAACAGAAAGAGAAGGCTTGGGCTGAAGCTGCAGCAGGAGACAGCATGGCGGAGGACCAGACCTCTGGTTTGTCGACCCAGCGGTCAACGGAACAGCTGATGCAAGTTATTCAGGAAGGCTTCGCTAAGCAGAAACGGGACTGCTTGGACCGATAAAGGAGTCAATTGAGCGGCTGAAGCTTAGATTGGACGTCCAAGATCGGGCGATCCAGAAAGTAGAGAAGGCGCTGGCTGAGCAGGAGGAACATCAAACTGCGGTGGAGTTGGAGGTGGGGATGCTGATGCTGAGAGACCAGCAGAAGAAGCTCCTGGAGAAGATGGAGGACCTAGAGAATAGGTCCCGTCGGCAGAACTTGAGAATCGGGCTCCAGGAGGGGTCCGAAGGAGCGGACGCTGAGGCATACATCGCAGATATGTTTGAGAAGCTGTTGGGGATGGGGCATTCTCCCGACCCTTGAAGGTGGACAGGGCTCACAGAGCACTTGGGAGGAAGCTGCAAACGGGAGACCCCCCGAGGGCAATGGTGGTGAGAATCCACAGGTACTTGGATAAGGAGTGCATTCTACAGTGGGCCAAGCAGACACGGAGCTGTAAGTGGGACAATAGTATCCTGCGGGTCTACCAAGACCTGAGTGTGGAGGTGGCCAGGAGAAGAGCAGACTTCAACCAGATTAGGTCGATCCTTTTTAAGAAAAAGGTGAAGTTCGGACTGTTGTATCCGGCCCGTTTCTGGGTCACGCACGAGGAACAGCACTTTTATTTTGAGTCGCCTCGTTCATGTTTTTTTTTGTTTTTCTGTTCTTTCAAAAAAAAGTGTCTGATTTTTTGTTTTGTGGAAGCTGTTTGTAATGCCTTCTGTATTGATTTGGGACCAGCTGCAGAGCTGAGTGAGTTAAGGTTTTCATTTACACTGTTGGGGGACAGAGGTGTGCTTTGTTAGATCTTGGTGTTTTTTTGTTGGGCAATTGTGTGGGGATTGATTGATGTTGGAGTATGTTTGTATGAGCGGGGTGGGGGGGGGAGAGTGGGGAGGGAACAATACGTGGGAGACTATACGGCGCCAGTGATGGGGGCCACCAAGCTAGCTGGGTGGGCTAGCTCATGGAAGCGCAGTGGGGGGTGTGCATATGTCGGTTTATTAAAGGGGTTTGGGTAACAGAGTGTTGTTACTGGGGGGGGGGGGCGAGGGGGGGGGTAAATGTTCTGCTGAAGAGGGAGGGACTTGGGCTAAGGGACTGAGAGGAGGTTGGGGGCGGAGGCTGCCTGGGGGCGGGCCAGTGGAGGTGCGGAGCATGGGCTGGAGGCGGGCCCAAAAAAGGGGATGGCTGATCGGCGAAGGGGGGGGCAATGAGCCCCCCAACTAGGCTGATCACCTGGAATGTTCAAGGGTTAAATGGGCCGGTCAAGAGGGCACATGGTAATGTTGCAGGAGATGCACCTTAGAGTAACTGACCAGACTAGATTGAGGAAAGGCTGAGTCAGTCAGGTCTTTCACTCGGGACTAGGCTCAAAGACTAGAGGGGTCGCAATCCTGATCATTAAGTGGGTGGTGTCTGAGGCGGGTAGAATAGTCTCGGATGTGGGAGGTCGATACATTATGGTCAGTGGGAAACTGGAGGGGGTGCAGGTGGTATTAGTAAATGTGTATGCGCCAAATCGGGATGATGTGGAGTTTATAAAGAGGATGCTGGGGAAGATACCGGACCTGGACTCGCACAGGTTGTTCATGGGAGGGGACTTTAACACAGTCATTGACCCTGGCTTGGACCGGTCAAGCTCGAAAACGGGCAAAGTGCCAACAATGGCAAAGGAACTAAAAGGGTTAATGGAGCAGATGGAGGGGCGGGGTGGGGGGGGGGGGGGGGGGGGGGGGGGTGGATCCATGGAGATCTGGGCAGCCTGGGGTGAAGGAGTTCTCCTTCTACTCACACGTGCATAAAGTGTTCTCCCTGATTTATTTCTTTATTTTGAGCAGGGTCTTTCTGGCTGGGGTGGTGGACACGGGGTACTCGGCGATCACAATCTCAGACCATGCTCTGCACTGGGTTGACCCTGCAGGTTAGTAAAGACAGTAACCAGCGCCCGTACTGGAGGTTATATCTGGGACTTTTGGCTGACGAAGGGGTGTGCGAGCGGCTGAGGAAATGTATTCAGAACTACCTGCAGGTCAACGACACGGGGGAAATTTCAGCAGCGGTGGTCTGGGAAGCACTGAAGGCGGTGGTCAGAAGGGAGCTGATCTCTATATGGGCCCATAGGGAGAAGGAGGACAGGGCAGAGACGGACTGACTGGTAAAGGAGATACTGCAGATGGATAGGAGATATACGGAGACCCCAGAGGCAAAGCTTTTAAGGGAACGGCAGAGGCTAGAGGTGGAGTTTGGCTTGTTAACCACAGGGAGGGCGGTGGAGCAGCTGAGAAAGGCGAAGGGGGCGATCTATGAGCATGAAGAGAAGGCCAGCAGAATGCTTGTACAGCAGCTTAGAAAGAGGGAAGAAGCCAGGGAGAGAGGGAAAGTAAATGACGGAAATGGGAACCTGGTTGGAGATTCAGCAGGGATGAATAAGGCGTTTAGGGATTTCTACAGTAGGCTGTATAGGTCGGAACCCCCTATGGGGCCGGAGGGGATGAGGCACTTCTTAAAGTGGCTGAATTTCACAAAGGTGGACGGGGAGCTGGTAGAAGGACTGGGGGCCCCAATCGTGTTGGAAGAGATAGTGGAGGGTCTGAAGGCCATGCATTCGGGTAAAGCCTCGGGGCCGGACGGGTACCCAACGGAGTTCTATAAAAAGTTCTCTGGGATATTGGGGGCGGTGTTGATGAGGATGTTCAATGAGGCAAGGGAGAGAGGGGGGCTGCCCCCGACGATGTCACAGGCCATGATTTTGCTGATTCCGAAGCGGAGATTGGGGAAAAGTGAGATGTTTACGGTCCAGGCGAGGGGACAGGAGAGGCGATTGGGGGAGCTGCCGTTTAGAATGGTAGGGGGAAGCTTTAGGTACCGAGGCATTGAAGTGGCGCAGGAATGGGACCGGCTACATCAATTAAATCTGGCCCGACTAGTAGACCAAATGAAGGATGATTTTCGGAGATGGGACGCGCTCCCGTTGTCACTGGCTGGGAGGGTGCAGACGACGGTCCTCTCGAGATTCCTGTTCGTCTTTCAGTGTCTCCCCATCGTTATTCCACGGTCCTTTTTTAAACGGGTCAACAAAGAGATCACTGGCTTTGTTTGGGCGGGCAAGACCCCGCGGGTAAGGAAGGTAACGCTTGATCGGAGTCGGGGAGAGGGAGGGTTGGCGCTGCCAAATTTTACTTAATGTTTATTAAAAAAAAAAATGATCTGAGTATTGTAATACCATGTCAAATATCAAAATTCACCAAAGATACAAACTTGGAGGAGTGGTTGACAGTGAGGATGATACCAATGGAATGCAGCAGGATAGGTTAGCAGAATGGGCAAACAATTAGCAGATGGAATTTAACACAGAAGCGTGAAGTGATACATTTTGGCAGCAGTGACGAGGAGAATTATAGACTAAATTTGGAAAGATTGTGCAGGAACTGAGGGACCTGGCCGGGGGAGGGGGCATGTGCATTGATCTTTGAAGGTGGAAGAACATATTGAGAGATTGGTTAGCAAAGCATATTGGATCTTCAAATCACAGAATCAGACAGTACAGAAAAGGCCCTTCAGCCCCTCAAGCCTGTACTGACTAAAACTGCTCTAAATCTACACTAATCCCCGTTCCCAGCACCTGGCCCATAGCCTTGAATGTTCTGACATTTGAAGTGCTCATCCAAGTACTTTTTAAAGATCGAGGTTTCTTGCCTCAACTACCCACCCACCACCCTCTGCATGGACCCCCCCCCCCCCACCCCCTCAAATCCCCCCTGAACCCTTCACCTTAAAAATATGTCCCCTCGGGTGGCATGGTTAGCACTGCTGCCTCACGGCGCCGAGGACCTGGGTTTGATCTTGGCACCGGGTCATTGTCTGTGTGGTTTCACCCCCACAACCTAAAGATGTGCAGGGTAGGTGGATTGGCTACACTAAATTGCTCCTTAATTGGAAAAAAAAGAATTGGGTGCTCTAAATCTATTTAAAAAATACCTCCCGCTATTCTCCCACCCCCCCCAAAATGGCGTGTCCTGGGGCCTGTGGGGGGGCGGAGAGGGGATCGAGCACCACGGCCGTGCTCGGGAGGGGACTGGCCCGCGATCGGTGCCCACCGATCGTCGGGCCGGCGTCTCAAAGCGACGCACTCTTTCCCCTCCGCCGCCCCGCAAGATCAAGCCGCCACGTCTTGCGGGTCAGCGGAGGGGAAGACGGCAACCGCGCATGCGCGGGTTGGAGCCGGCCAACATGCGCATGCGCGGCTGACGTCATTTAGGCGCCGCCGGCTGCCTCATTATCAGCGCGCCGCCTTGCGCCAGCGTCAAGGCCCAGCGGCCAAGTTCCCCACAACGCCGCTCCTAGCCCCCGGGGGGGGAGAATAGGGGGTGAGGAGCGGCCTCCAACGCCGTCGTGAAACACTCCGGGTTTCACGCCTGCGTCGGCTGTTGCGGAGAATTCCGCCCAATGTGTCCAAGTTTGCAAACGACACTGAGATGAGTGGTAAAGCAAAAAGTGCAGAGGATACCAGAAGTCTGCAGAGGGATTTGGGTAGTTTAAGTGAATGGGCAGATGGAATAAAATGTTGACAAATGTGAGGTTATCCATTTTGGTAGGAATAACAGCAAACGGGATTATTATCTAAATGATAAAATATTAAAGCATGCCGCTGTGCAGAGAGACCTGGGTGTGCTAGTGCATGAGTCGCAAAAAGTTGGTTTACAGGTGCAACAGGTGATTAAGAAGGCAAATGGAATTTTGTCCTTCATTGCTAGGGGGATGGAGTTTAAGACTAGGGAGGTTATGCTGTAATTGTATACGGTGTTAGTGAGGCCACACCTGGAGTATTGTGTTCAGTTTTGGTCTCCTTATCTGAGAAAGGACGTACTGGTGCTGGAGGGAGTGCAGAGGAGATTCACTAGGTTACAGAGGGTACAGAGGGGGTTTAACAGAATGGTTCCCGAGATGAGGGGATTTTGGTCACAGGATTATATTGGAAAGATTGTCCTCCTCGGACCTGAGGAGATGGAAGGAAGAATTGATGGAGGGGCGGAAGACTTGGGGCTGGATTGTCCGTTATTGGGACTATGCCCCCACGCTGTCGTCGAAACTGTGGACTTTCATGTCAGAGAAACTGCAGGGGGCTAGCAGAGACCCAGCATAGATCTGGCAGCTTTTGCTGCAGATACAGGCCCCCGCACATCCGGATAGGAGACGGCAGCCTCCAGCGGCCATGCCGAGCTCCATGGCCGACTCGGACCACAGAACTGTACCCTAAAGATAAACCCCCCGATCGGCTGCGCTCCCGACCCCGTCCGCCCGCAAAATAATTCCTAGCCTCTTATAAGGACCCCCGGCCTTCTGATCGGCCGGCTGCTGACCCAGAGCGACACGAGTATGCCGATTGGCTGGACCACATTAGATCCACGCCATAAGGGACTTCGGCCGGTCGGGGGCGGAGAATGGCAGAGCAGGCCTCTGGCAATGGGCCGCAGGTACGTCCTAGGCAGCGCGAGTACGCCGCTTTTCACGGCCCGCAGAGTCGGCGAACCGCTGCGGTCGCAAATCAGAGCGGGAGAATGGATTCTCCAACCCTGCGCCGGCCGCGATTTCGGTGTTGGGGTGCAGAGAATCCAACCCTATATATATGATAATCTTTGGTAAGGTGGACAAGGAAAACTCTTCCCATTAGCTGATTGTACAAGATTCAGGGACACTGGAGTAGCAGAAGTGAGAAGGAAAGTGAGAAAATTTTGTGGGGGGGGGTGGGTGGTAATGTTCTGGAGGGGGGGCGGTAATGTTTTGGAGGGGGGGGCGGTAATGTTTTGGAGGGGGGTAATGTTTTGGAGGGGGGTAATGTTTTGGAGGGGGGGCGGTAATGTTTTGGAGGGGGGGTGGTAATGTTTTGGAGGGGGGTAATGTTTTGGAGGGGGGTGGTAATGTTTTGGAGGGGGGTAATGTTTTGGAGGGGGGGTGGTAATGTTTTGGAGGGGGGGTAATGTTTTGGAGGGGGGTAATGTTTTGGAGGGGGGGGCGGTAATGTTTTGGAGGGAGGGGTAATGTTTTGGAGGGGGGGTAATGTTTTGGAGGGGGGGTAATGTTTTGGAGGGGGGGTGGGAATGTTTTGGAGGGGGGGTAATGTTTCGGAGGGGGGGTGTAATGTTTTGGAGGGGGGGAATGTTTTGGAGGGGGGGGTAATGTTTCGGAGGGGGGGTAATGTTTTGGAGGGGGGGTAATGTTTCGGAGGGGCGGTAATGTTTTGGAGGGGGTAATGTTTTGGAGGGGGGGTGGTAATGTTTTGGAGGGGGTAATGTTTTGGAGGGGGGGGTGGTAATGTTTTGGAGGGGGGGTGGGAATGTTTTGGAGGGGGGGTAATGTTTCGGAGGGGGGGTGTAATGTTTTGGAGGGGGGGAATGTTTTGGAGGGGGGGTAATGTTTTGGAGGGGGGCGGTAATGTTTTGGAGGGGGTAATGTTTTGGAGGGGGGGTGGTAATGTTTTGGAGGGGGTAATGTTTTGGAGGGGGGGTGGTAATGTTTTGGAGGGGGGGTAATGTTTTGGAGGGGGGTGGTAATGTTTTGGAGGGGGTAATGTTTTGGAGGGGGGGTGGTAATGTTTTGGAGGGGGTAATGTTTTGGAGGGGGGGTGGTAATGTTTTGGAGGGGGGGTAATGTTTTGGAGGGGGGGTAATGTTTTGGAGGGGGGGTAATGTTTTGGAGGGGGGGTGGTAATGTTTTGGAGAGGGGTAATGTTTTGGAGGGGGGGTGGTAATGTTTTGGAGAGGGGTAATGTTTTGGAGGGGGGGTAATGTTTTGGAGGGGGGGGTAATGTTTTGGAGGGGGGGTAATGTTTTGGGGGGTGGTAATGTTTTGGAGGGGGGTAATGTTTTGGAGGGGGGGTGGGAATGTTTTGGAGGGGGGGTAATGTTTTGGAGGGAGGGGTAATGTTTTGGAGGGGGGGTAATGTTTTGGGGGGTGGGAATGTTTTGGAGGGGGGGTAATGTTTTGTAGGGGGGGGGGGGGCGGTGCAGGCTGGGAGGGCCGAAGGGCCTGTTCCTGTGCTGTTATTTTCTTTGTTCTTTGAGACAAGGCAGTATTTGCAACGCTAACGTTCTCTTGCCCCATGCAAGGGAGGGAAAGAAAGTCATTTAGTTTTCCTGTCCTGGCTGGCCCCTCCCACCCTGGCTGCCAAAAGATCTGTATGTGACTCTAAAGAAACAAGTGCAAAATAAGTAACTATCCTGTGATCTGTTTTTTGGAAAAAAAAAGGCCCATTGCAAAACTCTAAGGATGAAAAGGAAAACACTAATCAGAAACACAAGGAGAAGATGTTGGGATTGCTTGGGGCAGGATACCCTGAAACTAGTGAGGAGCAGCACATGGGATCAAACAGGAATCCCGCCGCATATTCACCATCACCCCCCCCCCCCCCCCCACCTTATGGCAGAACAAGACAATGGGAGCTTCTGATCTGAGTTAACACAGTCAGTGTTCACCTGTGGGAATGATAAAGCGGGGATTCCAACTCCTGTAAGGATGTCTCTACAATCAGAGGAAACACATGGCTTTTACGAAACACAGAGGGACAGCAGGGGGGTGAAGCCTCTCACCTTTAAACTTACTCCCCCAGAGGTGTTAGAAAGAACAAGGTGCAGAGTTTTTATGTGTGTCTAAGAAGGTCTTGCTCCCTTTTCGCTACCTGAACCTCAGACACAATCAGATCGCCTCTTGCCTCTCTGCAGATGAACGTCTAAAATTAGGCAAAAACCCCGGATTTGAAGATGTGTTTCCTGGATCGACTTACCCCACCGAGATGGGACTTGGATTTTCTTCAGTATTATCATTAATATTACAGTTTCAGCAATGTTAGCAAGAGTGAAGGATTACCACTGATGTGTGACACATAAACCTGTTAATAAAAATCCCTGAAATACACAATTAAAGTGTGAGTGCCTGGGGGGCTCTCTCCTTCCAGATCCCGCGTTCCCACCATCCGCACCTAGTCCTTCACTCACTGAAACATTCCAGCAGCAGACTGGCAACACTTTCAATATTCCCACTCTTGCGAACCAGTGCAACAGGACGTGGACATTAAAGGCAGGATTTAGCCAGCAGACTTCTGAAAGCTGCCGTTGGGTCAGTACATGATGGGCGGATGGGCGCAGAACACCATGAGCCTTTTCATACGCACCTTGGGTCGCAACCCACACTTTGAAAAACCCTGCTCTGCACTGTCCCCATCAAACACTCCCAGGGCAGGTATAGCACAGGGTTAGATACAGAGTAAAGCTCCCTCTGCACTGTCTCCATCAAACACTCCCAGGGCAGGTACAGCACGGGGTTAGAATCAGAGTAAAGCTCCCTCTACACTGTCCCCATCAAACACTCCCAGGACAGGTACAGCACGGGGTTAGATACAGAGTAAAGCTCCCTCTACACTGTCCCCATCAAACACTCCCAGGACAGGTACAGCATGGGGTTAGAATCAGAGTAAAGCTCCCTCTACACTGTCCCCATCAAACACTCCCAGGACAGGTACAGCACGGGGTTAGATACAGAGTAAAGCTCCCTCTACACTGTCCCCATCAAACACTCCCAGGACAGGTACAGCATGGGGTTAGATACAGAGTAAAGCTCCCTCGACATGTCCCCATCAAACACTCCCAGGACAGGTACAGCACGGGGTTAGATACAGAGTAAAGCTCCCTCTGCACTGTCCCCATCAAACACTCCCAGGACAGGTACAGCACGGGGTTAGATACAGAGTAAAGCTCCCTCTACACTGTCCCCATCAAACACTCCCAGGACAGGTACAGCATGGAGTTAGATACAGAGTAAAGCTCCCTCTACACTGTCCCCATCAAACACTCCCAGGACAGGTACAGCATGGGGTTAGAATCAGAGTAAAGCTCCCTCTACACTGTCCCCATCAAACACTCCCAGGACAGGTAAAGCACGGGGTTAGATACAGAGTAAAGCTCCCTCTACACTGACCCCATCAAACACTCCCAGGACAGGTACAGCACGGGGTTAGATACAGAGTGAAGCTCCCTCTACACTGTCCCCATCAAACACTCCCAGGACAGGTAGAGCACGGGGTTAGATACAGAGTAAAGCTCCCTCTACACTGTCCCCATCAAACACTCCCAGGACAGGTACAGCACAGGGTTAGATACAGAGTAAAGCTCCCTCAACACTGTCCCCATCAAACGCTCCCAGGACAGGTACAGCATGGGGTTAGATACAGAGTAAAGCTCCCTCGACATGTCCCCATCAAACACTCCCAGGACAGGTACAGCACAGGGTTAGATACAGAGTAAAGCTCCCTCTACACTGTCCCCATCAAACACTCCCAAGACAGGTACAGCACGGGGTTAGATACAGAATAAAGCTCCCTCTACACTGTCCCCATCAAACACTCCCAGGACAGATACAGCACGGGGCTAGATACAGAGTAAAGCTCCCTCTACACAGTCCCCATCAGACACTGCAGGACAGGTACAGCACGGGGTTAGATACAGAGTAAAGCTCCCTCTACACTGTCCCCATCAAACACTCCCAGGGCAGGTACAGCACGGGGTTAGATACAGAGTAAAGCTCCCTCTACACAGTCCCCATCAGACACTGCAGGACAGGTACAGCACGGGGTTAGATACAGAGTAAAGCTCCCTTTACGCTGTCCCCATCAAACGCTCCCAGGACAGGTACAGCACGGTGTTAGATACAGAGTAAAGCTCCCTCTACACTGTCCCCATCAAACACTCCCAGGACAGGAACAGCACGGGGTTAGATACAGAGTAAAGCTCCCTCTACACTGTCCCCATCAAACACTCCCAGGACAGGTACAGCACGGGGTTAGATACAGAGTAAAGCTCCCTCTACACTGTCCCCATCAAACACTCCCAGGACAGGAACAGCACGGGGTTAGATACAGAGTAAAGCTCCCTCTACACTGTCCCCATCAAACACTCCCAGGACAGGTACAGCACGGGGTTAGATACAGAGTAAAGCTCCCTCTACACTGTCCACATCAAACACTCCCAGGACAGGTACAGCACGGGGTTATATATAGTAAGGCTCCTACCATTTTGTCCCATCAAACTCTCCCGGGGCTAGATATTGTTTTGGCCCCAAGGTATTTTGAGAGTCGATGAGAAAGTTTGCACTCTCAACCCATTTTAATCAAGTCTCCTTCCCGTTAGGGAGCTGGTGAGACTAAAGCACCTGAGAACGGCCTTACTGAGATTAATTCAGTGGAGAGGGGCTAAATTGGGTTGATTCTGATACCCAGGGTCGTGTGCAGAAGAATTTTCAATATTTCCTCTGCTTGGTGGCCTAGAATTGGGCCTGAATAATTTAATTATTTCACGGTGTTCACTGCCTGTTCGTTAGAGTTGAAAAATAAGTGGTTATTTTGGAGCAATTGGTTGACACAAATAGCATCGATGAGTATAAAGGGGATCTAGATAAGCACATGTGGGAGACAGGAATATGAAGTTATTCTGATTGAGTGGGAGGAAGACGGACAAAAGTAAGCTGATGTGGAGCATAAACATCAGCATGGACCAGTTGGGCCGAATGGCCTGTTTCTCTGCTGTAATTCTGTGAATTGATCACCATCTCATGAGCTGATGTGGTAGCAATGTGGTTAGCACAATTGCTTCACAGTTCCAAGGTCCCAGGTTCGATTCCGGCTTGGGTCACTGTCTGTGCGGAGTCTGCACATCCTCCCCGTGTGTGCGTGGGTTTCCTCCGGGTGCTCCGGTTTCCTCCCACAGTCCAAAGATGTGCAGGTTGGGTGGATTGGCCGTGATAAATTGCCGTTGGTGTGCAAAATTGCCCTTAATGTTGGGTGGGGGTTACTGGGTTATGGGGATAGGGTGGAGGTCTTGACCTTGGGTAGGGTGCTCTTTCCAAGAGCTGGTGCAGACTCGATGGGCCGAATGGCCTCCTTCTGCACTGTAAATTCTATGATAATCCCCAAAGTTGTGAGATTCTTGACCAAGCTTGTGAAGGTAAACTCTTGATTGTGGAGCTAACCCAGGTCAGTAAAGGGAATGTGGGCGCTGTACCATACTGTGTTCATCACATTATCAGCTGGGTAATCCAGGGAACCTGGGTTTAAATCCATTCATGCCAGTTGGAGAATTGTAATTGAATCAAAAGAAAAAGTTTGGAAATTAATAAAAAGCCGGAACCAGTAAAAGTGACGATGGAGATGTTGGACTGTTGTAAAATCCTGCCTGATTCACTAATGTTCTTTACATAAGAACATAAGAAATAGGAGCAGGAGTAGGCCATCTGGCCCCTCGAGCCTGCTCCGCCATTCAATGAGATCATGGCTGATCTTTTGTGGACTCAGCTCCACTTTCCGGCCCGAACACCATAACCCTTAATCCCTTTATTCTTCAAAAAACTATCTATCTTTACCTTAAAAACATGTAATGAAGGAGCCTCAACTGCTTCACTGGGCAAGGAATTCCATAGATTCACAACCCTTTGGGTGAAGAAGTTCCTCCTAAACTCAGTTCTAAATCTACTTCCCCTTATTTGAGGCTATGCCCCCTAGTTCTGCTGTCACCCGCCAGTGGAAACAACCTGCCCGCATCTATCCTATCTATTCCCTTCATAATTTTAAATGTTTCTATAAGATCCCCCCTCATCCTTCTAAATTCCAACGAGTACAGTCCCAGTCTACTCAACCTCTCCTCATAATCCAACCCCTTCAGCTCTGGGATTAACCTAGTGAATCTCCTCTGCACACCCTCCAGCGCCAGTACGTCCTTTCTCAAGTAAGGAGACCAAAACTGAACACAATACTCCAGGTGTGGCCGCACTAACACCTTATACAATTGCAACATAACCTCCCTAGTCTTAAACTCCATCCCTCTAGCAATGAAGGACAAAATTCCATTTGCCTTCTTAATCACCTGTTGCACTTGTAAACCAACCTTCTGTGACTCATGCACTAGCACACCCAAGTCTCTCTGAACAGCGGCATGCTTTAATATTTTATCGTTTAAATAATAATCCCGTTTGCTGTTATTCCTACCAAAATGGATAACCTCACATTTGTCAACATTGTATTCCATCTGCCAGACCCGAGCCCATTCACTTAACCTATCCAAATCCCTCTGCAGACTTCCAGTATCCTCTGCACTTTTCGCTTTACCACTCATCTTAGTGTCATCTGCAAACTTGGACACATTGCCCTTGGTCCCCAACTCCAAATCATCAATGTAAATTGTGAACAATTGTGGGCCCAACACGGATCCCTGAGGGACACCACTAGCTACTGATTGCCAACCAGAGAAACACCCATTTATCCAAACTCTTTGCTTTCTATTAATTAACCAATCCTCTATCCATGCTACTACTTTACCCTTAATGCCATGCATCTTTATCTTATGCAGCAACCTTTTGTGTGGCACCTTGTCAAAGGCTTTCTGGAAATCCAGATATACCACATCCATCGGCTCCCCGTTATCTACTGCACTGGTAATGTCCTCAAAAATTCCACTAAATTAGTTAGGCACGACCTGCCTTTTACGAACCCATGCTGCGTCTGCCCAATGGGACAATTTCTATCCAGATGCCTCGCAATTTCTTCCTTGATGATAGATTCCAGCATCTTTCCTATTACCGAAGTTAAACTCACTGGCCTATAATTTCCTGCTTTCTGCCTACCTCCTTTTTTAAACAGTGGTGTCACGTTTGCTAATTTCCAATCCACCGGGACCACCCCAGAGTCTAGTGAATTTCGGTAAATTATCACTAGTGCATCTGCAATTTCCCTAGCCATCTCTTTTAGCACTCTGGGATGCATTCCATCTGGGCCAGGAGACTTGTCTACCTTTAGCCCCATTAGCTTGCCCATCACTCCCTCCTTAGTGATAACAATCGTCTCAAGGTCCTCACCTGTCATAGCCTCATTTCTATCAGTCACTGGCATGTTATTTGTGTCTTCCACTGTGAAGACCGACCCAAAAAACCTGTTCAGTTCCTCAGCCATTTCCTCATTTCCCATTATTAAAACTCCCTTCTCATCCTCTAAAGGACCAATATTTACCTTAGCCACTCTTTTTTGTCTTATATATTTGTAAAACCTTTTACTGTCTGTTTTTATATTCTGAGCAAGTTTACTCTCATACTCTATCTTACTCTTCTTTATAGCTTTTTTAGTAGCTTTCTGTTGCCCCCTAAAGATTTCCCAGTCCTCTAATCTCCCAGCAATCTTTGCCACTTTATATGCTTTTTCCTTCAATTTGATACTCTCCCTTATTTCCTTAGATATCCACGGTCGATTTTCCCTCTTTCTTCCGTCCTTCCTTTTTGTTGGTATAAACCTTTGCTGAGCACTGTGAAAAATCGCTTGGAAGGTTCTCCACTGTTCCTCAACTGTTCCACCATAAAGTCTTAGCTCCCAGTCTACCTTAGCTAGTTCTTCTCTCATCCCCTTGTAATCTCCCTTGTTTAAACACAAAACACTAGTATTTGATTTTACTTTCTCACCCTCCATCTGTATTTTAAATTCCACCATATTGTGATCGCTCCTTCCGAGAGGATCCCTAACTATGGGATCATGAATCAATCCTGTCTCATTACACAGGACAAGATCCAGGACCGCTTGTTCCCTCGTAGGTTCCATCACATACTGTTCTAGGAAACTATCGCGGATACATTCTATAAACTCCTCCTCACGGTTGCCCTGACCGACCTGGTTAAACCAATCGACATGTAGATTAAAATCCCCCATGATAACTGCTGTACCATTTCTACATGCATCAGTTATTTCTTTGTTTATTGCCTGCCCCACCATCTCGTTACTATTGGTGGCCGATAGACTACTCCTATCAGTGACTTTTTCGCCTTACTATTCCTGATTTCCACCCAAATGGATTCAACCTTATCCTCCATAGCACCGATGTCATCCCTTACTATTGCCCGGATGTCATCCTTAAATAACAGAGCAACACCACCTCCCTTACCATCCACTCTGTCCTTCCGAATAGTTTGATACCCTCGGATATTTAACTCCCAGTCGTGACCATCCTTTAACCATGTTTCAGTAATGGCCACTAAATCATAGTCCTTCACGATGATTGTGCCACCAACTCATTTACTTTATTCCGAATACTACGAGCATTCAGGTAAAGTACACTTATGTTGGTTTTTTTACCTCTGTTTTGAATCTTAACATCTCCAGTTTTATTCCTTTTGTTATTACTGGGCCTATTCACTGTGCTCCCCTCAGTCACTGTACCTTGTACTGTCGCCCTTATGGATTTCTGACTATGCCTTCTCTGCCTTGCCCTTTTCCCCTTACTTCCTTTTGTTTCTGTCCCTGTTTTACTACCTTCCAACTTCCAGCATTGGTTCCCATCCCCCTGCCACATTAGTTTAAACCCTCCCCAACAGCTCTAGAAAACACCCCCCCTAGGACATCGGTTCCAGTCCTGCCCAAGTGCAGACCGTCCGGTTTGTACTGGTCCCACCTCCCCCAGAACCGGTCCCAATGCCCCAGGAATTTGAATCCCTCCCTCTTGCACCATCTCTCGAGCCACGCATTCATCCTATCTATCCTGACATTCCTACTCTGACTAGCTCGTGGCACTGGTAGCAATCCTGAGATTATTACCTTTGAGGTCCTACTTTTTAGTTTAACTCCTAACTCCCTGAATTCCGCTTGTAGGACCTCATCCCGTTTTTTACCTATATCGTTGGTGCCTATGTGCACCACGACAGCTGGCTGTTCACCCTCCCCCCCTAGAATGTCCTGCAGCCGCTCCGAGACATCCTTGACCCTTGCACCAGGGAGGCAACATACCATCCTGGAGTCTCGATTACGTCCACAGAACCGCCTGTCTATTCCCCTTACGATCGAGTCCCCTATCACTATAGCCCTGCCATTTTTCTTCCTGCCCTGCTGTGCAGCAGAGCCAGCCACGGTGCCATGAACCTGGCTGCTGCTGCCTTCCCCTGGTGAGCCATCTCCCTCAACAGTATCCAAAGCGGTATATCTGTTTTGCAGGGAGATGACCGCAGGGGACACCTGCACTGCCTTCCTACTCTTGCTCTTTCTTTTGGTCACCCATTTTCTATCTCCCTCAGTAACCTTCACCTGCGGTGTGACCAACTCGCTAAACGTGCTATCCACGACCTCCTCAGCATCGCGGATGCTCCAAAGTGAGTCCATCCGCAGCTCCAGAGCCGTCAAGCGGTCTAACAAGAGCTGCAACTGAACACACTTCTTGCACGTGAAGGAGCCAGGGACAGTGGACGTGTCCCTGAGCTCCCACATCGCACACGAGGAGCATGACACGGGTCTGGGATCTCCTGCCATGTCTTAAACCCTTGGTAAACTTAAACAACTACAATTTCAAAATAAAAATAAATAAATTAGGCAATGAAAAGAAAAGAGAGACTACTTACCAGTCACTTACCAGGGTGAAAGAGCACCTCCTCACACTCTGCACCGAATTACCTCACTGCACCAAATTACCAAATTTCAATCCTCCACTCTGTACGAGTCTCACTCCGGATGAGTCTCCTGGAAAGTGCTTGGTTACTTCGTGCGCAGTCTCTCTGTCTTTTATACAGACCTCAGCTAACCGATGACTCAAAAAAATACCTTAACTTCAAAGAGAAGAATACAATGTGCCCCTCAACAGGCCTCAAGTGATTGCCAGATAACTGCCTCTCAGCAATTAGGGTGGGGGCAGCTTCAACCAATTTGAAGGAAGCAACCTTTAGGGAAGGAAGTTCCCATCCTTATCTGGTCCGGGCTCGTTCAGATCTAGCCCAGCACCATCGACTCTTAATTTCCCTCCCAAATAGCCCAGCAGATCTCTCAGTTCAGGGAAGGGCATTAAATGCCAGCCTTTACCAGCGATGCCCACATTCTACGAATATATTACAAAAAGGATATGAGCCACAGGGGAACGAGGATTAATATTTAATGAGGAGAAGAATTAACATTTAATGATTTGGTTGTCACTCTAAATAAATGTTGGGGAAATCTCCTGGCAGCTCAGAGAGTGTCGTTGGTTTAGATACAGCACAGTGCGTTCAAACAGACTGGCTGATGAGGAGTTCCTTTTGGTTAGGAGAACGTGGTGAGACCCAATGATTGGCAGGTTATGTGGACAGGCCCTTCATAAACATACTGATTCCTCAAAGTCAGTTTTCACACAGAATGTAATTCACAGAAACGCACCAGTCAGCCCATTTAGTCCCTGCTGGAACTTATGGGGCAGGATTCACCGGTCGGCTACACCGAAATCCCGTTCGGCAATCGGCCGGAGAATTCTCCTTTCTGACAAAATCGGGCACGGCCCCGCTTTCGCAATGCTTCGCCCCCTCCAAATCAGCGTACGGCGTACTCTAGGAGTATGCTGCACGCCGTATTGACGGCCTTAGGATGTTGCCTGAGGCCCACTCCCCGATGCTCCTTCCCTGACCGGTCGAGTTCCCGACGGCATTAGTCGCGTGCGTTATCATCCGTCGGGAACTCGGCCTGGCTGCTGCGGACTCAGTCCAACGCCAGCACAGTCGGAGGAGGAGGGCCAATCTGCGGGCAACGGGGCCTTTATCAGGGCCTGGGGGCACTGTTGGGACGGTGGTCCAGGGCTCAGAAGCATTATTTTGCAGGAAGAGTCTGTGCGCAGTCGTTGCTGTGCGCCTGCACGGCCACAGACCCGGCAATTCTCCGGGCCGTATCGGCAGCTAGTGCCGGGTGCCTTGGCTGCCTGCCTACTAGCCTCCCACCAAACGGGGAGTCGGTGGCTGTTTTGTGCCAATTTTCAGTCGTAAATGGCCACGTTCCCACACTTTGTCTCAAAATCATAGAATCCAGCCCATGGACTACACAACCCTCATCCCACCTTATTTCATCTTATATTTCAATATATTTATTTATTTTTCATGCACATATTTAACTTCTTCTGAACTGTATCTATACTGTTCACCTGAACTCCTCCGCACCGTAGCGGGGTCCATATTCTCACCACTCTCTGGTTAAAGAAGTTTCTCCTGAATTCCCAATTGGATTTATCAGTGACTCTCGTATATTTGAGTGCCTTCATCTTGGAATGATTTCTATTTGATCCATCACTTCATAATTTTTAAGACCCCAATCAGGCTATCCTTCAGCCATGGGTTTTCCAGCATAAAGAGGCCCAATCTGTTGAGGTTCTACTGATCGTTGTCATCTCTCAGGTCTGGTATTATTCTTGTAAACCTCCAAAACCAGCACGGAGCAGTTGGGCCGAATGGCCTGTTTCTCTGCTGTAATTCTGTGAATTGTCCGGCGTCGCTTGAGCTACTGACTCTTTCCCTAAATTGTGAGATTACTGACCAAGACTGTTATCTACCTGGGAATACATCCCTCCTGGTTCTATGTCACGTGATGTTTAATGATGTCAGCTTTGGGCAGATCAGCTTCTTGATTGCATGAGCAACACCCTCAGTAAATATTAAATCTCTCGCTGTGTTATACCAGAATCCAGATTGTGGGCATCTCCATAGCTTTTCTCTTCGCAGCAACAAAGAAATATAACACGTGACAATAGTGCTCTGTATCCCTTTATATCCACATCATCCTTGTTTGCTGCGCCCAACAGAACCTGGCACTCGGGGTGGGGTGGCGGGTGGGGGCGGTGGGTGGTGGGGCGGAGATGTCTTGCCAAATGCCAAGGTGGAGGAGCTGCACATGCCCTCCGATGATGTGGACGTTGAGAGGGCAGAGGGCGAGGAAGCGACGGGTACACAGAGAAAGGCCATAGCATTGGCCAGAAAATGAAGTCATGCATGTGACACGCTAATAGCCACCAGGTTCCAGGGGGATGGTGACAACTAGCTCTGGCAATCCTTTATGACCTGTGGCCTCCCTATTATCTCAATGCACTTCAATCCCACCCAAGGCTACGGCAATCAAATTCAGCTCCAGGCATACATCAGGCCCTAGGCCCTGGTCCAGGGTCTCCATGGTGGTCACCATCCTGTAGCTGTTGACCTCAGTGCATTGGTATGTCAACACAACAACATTAGACTGAACACAGACAGACTCCTCCATCATCCAATACAATATGTTGACAGTGTCTGATAACCCAGCTTGATACTCCAACATCTGTGTTCGGGCCAAACCCAAAGGCTTGCCATCTGACTGGGACTAGCAATTGCTAGTCAAAGAGGGAAGAGATAATTAGTGAGCTGTTGCATAGAGACGACCATTATAAAGCATTCACAGTTTTATTGTATGAACAATGAGCTGGTGATGGGTCCTCATTGGCTTGGGAGACACCAGCCCCACTCTTGGTGCAGGCATGGTCCCAGTCCTCACTGGCCAGCTCTGTTGCAAGCTCTTCAAACTGAGTGAGGGGCTAGAGCTCAGGCATCCCCTCCTCTGGTCTGGGGTTGCTCCCTTTCATTGTGGGTAAGCTTCTCCTGCACAAAGACAAGTGGGCAGAGTAAGAAGTCCCACAAAACCGGGTTAAAGTCCAACAGGTTTGTTTTGAATCACTCGCTTTCGGAGCGCTGCACTTCATCTGGTGAAGTGGAGGCAGGTTCACAATCACAGCATATATAGGCAGAGACACAATTACAAGATAATTACAGATTGGAATGCGCAGAATGGTTGGAATGCGAGTCATTACAGGTAAACAAGTGTTTACAGGTAGAAACAGTGTGAGTGGAGTGAGGGATAATCACAGGTAATTGAGGTGTGGATTGTCTCAAGCCAGGACAGTTAGTAGGATTCTGCAAACCCGGGCAGTATGGTGGGGGTTACATGTAACGTGACATGAATGTGAGATCCCGGTTGAGGCCGTCCTCATGCGTGGAGAACATGGCTACCAGTTTCTGCTTGGCGATTCTGCATTGTCATTGGTCTTGAAGGCCGCCTTGGAGAACGCTTACCCGAAGTTCAGAGGCTGAATGTCCTTGACTGCTGAAGTGTTCCCCGACTGGAAGGGAACACAAATGGGCAGACTGTGAGCAGGACGGATAAGACAGAAGATGCTAAGGATAGCAAATGTTGTCCCCTTGTTCAAGAAGGGGAGTAGAGATAACCCGGGTAACTATGGACCAGTGAACCTTACTTCTGTTGTAGGCAATGTCTTGGAAAGGTTTATAAGAGATAGGATTTATAATCATCTAGAAAGGAATAATTTGATTAGGGATAGTCAACACGGCTTTGTGAAGGGTAGGTCGTGCCTCACAAAGCTTATTGAGTTCTTTGAGAAGGTGACCAAACAGGTGGACGAGGGTAAAGCAGTTGATGTGGTGTATATGGATTTCAGTAAAGCACTTGATAAGGTTCCCCACGGTAGGCTATTGCAGAAAATACGGAGGCATGCGATTGAGGATGATTTAGCGGTTTGGATCAGTAATTGGCTAGCTGGAAGAAGACAGAGGGTGGTGGTTGATGGGAAATGTTCAGCCTGGAGTTCAGTTACTAGTGGTGTACCACAAGGATCTGTTTTGGGGCCACTGCTGTTTGTCATTTTTATAAATGACCTGGAGGAGGGTGTAGAAGGATGGGTGAGTAAATTTGCGGATGACACTAAAGTCGGTGGAGTTGTGGACAGTGCAGAAGGATGTTGCAGGTTACAGAGGGACATAGATAAGCTGCAGAGCTGGGCTGAGAGGTGGCAAATGGAGTTCAATGAAGAAAAGTGTGAGGTGATTTATTTTGGAAGGAACAACAGGAAGACAGAGTACTGGGCTAATGGTAAGATTCTTGGTAGTGTGGATGAGCAGAGAGATCTCGGTGTCCATGTACATAGATCCCTGAAAGTTGCCACCCTGGTTGATAGGATTGTTAAGAAGGCGTACGGTGTGTTAGCTTTTATTGGTAGAGGAATTGAGTTTCGGAGCCATGAGGTCATGTTGCAGCTGTACAAAACTCTGGTGCGGCCGCATTTGGAGTATTGCGTACAGTTCTGGTCACCTCATTATAGAAAGGATGTGGAAGCATTGGAAAGGGTGCAGAGGAGATTGACCAGGATGTTGCCTGGTATGGAGGGAAGATCTTATGAGGAAAGGCTGAGGGACCTGAGGCTGTTTTCGTTAGAGAGAAGGTCAAGAGGTGACTTAATAGAGGCATACAAGATGATCAGAGGATTAGATAGGGTGGACAGTGAGAGCCTTTTTCCTCGGATGGTGATGTCTAGCATGAGGGGACATAGCTTTAAATTGAGGGGAGATAGATATAGGACAGATGTCAGAGGTAGGTTCTTTACTCAGAGAGTAGTAGGGGCGTGGAATGCCCTGCCTGCAACAGTAGTAGACTCGCCAACATTAAGGGCATTTAAATGGTCATAGGATAGGCATATGGATGATAAGGGAATAGTGTAGATGGGCTTTAGATTCGTTTCACAGGTCGGCGCAACATCGAGGGCTGAAGGGCCTGTACTGCGCCGTAATGTTCTATGTTCTTATGTTCTATGCCTGTCTTCCGTGGGTACTGAGTGGAGCTGTGTAAGGGCTGAGGACATGAGGTGCACAGGATGTGAGAGGAGATGAAGATGTCGAAGTGCGTGTGAGAGAGTTGGTGACGGTGTCCCTTTTGCTGGTTGTGTGTGAGACGCCTGTGGACTCCAACCCTGTGATTACCTGACGGGCTGGCATTGAGAGGGAGGAGAAGGGTCGCTCGTCCTGTCTGTGCGGATGAGATCATTCATTCCTCTTCCGAGTGGAGTTGATGCTGAGTTGGTAACCTCCTCCCAAGCTGGAGCAATGAGGCTGGTGGACCTCCTTCTCCCACCACTGGAGTAAAGGACATCCCAGTGTGCATCCACTGCATCTGGCAGTCACGTCAGCGTATAGTCGCTGAACCTGGAGACATTCTAATCCTTCCCTTTGGGGGCCATCACTATCTTCAACCAGCTCTGGGCTGCAGCGAGTGAAGGATGTGTGCTGCCTTGGTTTAAACATGGTGCTTGGCTAACTCGATGAAGTCACGGTGGGGGGGATGAATTGCAGTTTCCCCCCCCCCCTAAAAGATCTGACCTGCTGCCTGTTCATGCACGTTTAACGAGCTGAAAAGCAGACATTCCCGATGTGGAATCCTAGCGTTCCTACCAGTGGGAAATCCACTGCTTTTCCCGCCCACCACTGCCTTCGACCCTGGAGTGGAAAATCCCACCCAATTATTCTGTTGCCTGAGTGAGAAGGTCAAACGAAAAACATTTTCTCGTGTCCTTGGTGACTTGGAGGCCTTTTTCATGTTAGTCCGAGTAAATGTTGGATTTACGTGTTGTTAACAATGGGAAAGCAGGCTACAAATAAATACACTTAGCAGCGAACCCCATCTACCCCTCGTTAACATTGAGCTGAGAGTCCATATAATTAGTGAAACTGGTAAAAACCTTCAAAAAAGGTCAGAAAGTCTTTGACGGGAACCTGGTTAAGCCCATATTTCCTGACGTGAGGCAGCGTTTCAAGATGAAATGAAGGCGTTTCAGATGAAAGCTGGCAGTATTGATATTCAGTTGTAATTTGCAGATTAGAACTGGAAAGGTCTGTAATGCCACCAGCTCCCTGGTGTCATTGTGCAAGGATTTCTGTTCTATGATTAACAAGGCCTGGTCTCCTTTGATTTGACAGTTTTAATGCAAGATAATTCTTCACCAGAATGTTGTGGAAGCAAAGTCAAATTATGAGTAAATACAATGTGTTGACGGATGACAAACACCCTCAAAATTAGCTCATAGCTGATTTGAACGTCTAAGGTGAAATAATGGCATGGAAGCAGGAAGAAACGGAGGAGGTATTAACTCTTTTACTGCTTTACTTCTCAACAGTTAACAGCCATTCATTCATCCATCCAATTAAGGTTCACATATACATTTTACGTTGTGAAGTTTATTCAACAAAGAGCTGGTCTGTCGTTTTATTATGCTCCCAGCAGATGTTACAAGTAGACAAGTCAGATTCCAGGGTGGAACCTGGCTTGTTAGAACCCAACTTTTACTTTTTGTTTACATATGTGCAGGGTGGCTACTGAACAGAGTCACAGGAATCAGCTGATGAACTTTTAACAAAATAATAAAACATTATTAACCAATGAGATATGAACAATTTTCACTACTCCTTCACCCCCTATACAGATATATATTAATTCACAAGCTACAAAGTTTATCTGATACTCTGATGTTCTCAGCAAGTACACAGTCTCTGTAAACCAATAGGTCGGATGTGGTCAGACACACCACACACTGAAACAAAGTGGCAGGTGCCAATCAAAACAACTTTCATGTCTTCTCAATTCCCCCCAGATGTTTGTCACGCTCCGAGCCAACTGGTCTCCCTGGAACTCTGTCTTCCACGAGAGGTTCCAATCTTCGCTCTCGAAGACAACGCCTTGGAATTGTCCCCAGTTGACATTTTCACCTTGTTGTTTTCACAAAGGAACCACCTCCAAGGTTTCAACCTCTCCATTCAGTGTTCCTCTGCCCTGGATTGTCAAGTGTATTCAAACCTTGCCTTTCACACAATCTCTCAGATACCCAGTTGTCCCAACAGAACACTCCTGCTTCACAGGGCCATATTAAGGAGTCACCAACCTTTAGCTGTCTTCACTAACTTTTTACAAGCTCGCTTTACTTTACACCTGCTTCCTGCAGCTTGTCTTTTTGGGGTCGCCCTCTGCTCCTTACTCTTAACTTCACTGAGCAGGACCTATTATTTTCATCCCCTTTTCTTGATCTTTGATTTCACTGTCCTCCCTCTGACCCATTTCCTGGTTTCTGGAACTTTTGTCTTTAGTTTGGGACTTGCTTTCTTTTCTTTTGCAATGTCCTGCCTGTACTTACAGTGCCTGTGAAATTCAGCTTGCAGCTACACTTAACTGGACTAACTGCAATTGCTGCATACATGCGACTCCAGATCCACGGCAATGTGGTTGACTCTTAAATGCCCTCTGCAATGGGCTAGCACGCCGCTCAGTTGTATCAAACACACCACCACCTTCAAGGGCAATAAATGCTGGCCTAGCCAGCGACACCCACATCTCCTAAATGTATTCCAAACAATTTAGTGCCACTAGCTGGGCAAGAGCGGAGACCATGGGGCGTTAGAATCCGGCAATGGGAAAACTGTCCATATTCAGAAAAAAGGCAGAACTCATCAACTTGTGAAATTCACCCATTAGTGATGGAAACTTCACTGAAATGAATAATGGGCCACTTGAATATAATTCACATCCAATACAGAGATTTAATGCTGCCTCCCAAATGTAATGAAACTTGCACAGGTTTCCTGTGCCTTCAGTAAAGAGCCTGAGCCTGTCTAATCTTTCGCAATGGCCATAATATCCCAGCTCTGATATCTTTTTATCTGTACTTTCCCCAGTGCCCGATATCATTATCATAGTGTGTTGAGCCAGCAGGAACCACACCAGCAGGAACCGCACCAGCAGGAACTGCAGGAGCAGGAGCCGCACCAGCAGGAACTGCACCAGCAGGAACCGCACCAGCAGGAACTCCACCAGCAGGAGCCCCGCCAGCAGGAGCCCCGCCAGCAGGAACCGCGCCAGCAGGAGCCGCACCAGCAGGAGCTGCACCAGCAGGAGCCACACCAGCAGGAACTGCACCAGCAGGAGCCGCACCAGCAGGAGCCGCACCAGCAGGAACTGCACCAGCAGGAACCGCACCAGCAGGAGCTGCACCAGCAGGAACTGCAGCAGCAGGAGCCACACCAGCAGGAACTGCACCAGCAGGAACTGCAGGAGCAGGAACTGCAGGAGCAGGAGCCGCACCAGCAGGAACTGCACCAGCAGGAACTGCAGGAGCAGGAGCCGCACCAGCAGGAACTGCACCAGCAGGAACTGCACCAGCAGGAACTGCACCAGCAGGAACTGCAGGAGCAGGAACTGCAGGAGCAGGAGCCGCACCAGCAGGAACTGCAGGAGCAGGAACTGCAGGAGCCGCACAAGCAGGAACTGCACCAGCAGGAACCGCACCAGCAGGAACCGCACCAGCAGGAGCCGCACCAGCAGGAACCGCGCCAGCAGGAACTGCGCCAGCAGGAACTGCACCAGCAGGAACTGCAGGAGCAGGAACTGCAGGAGCAGGAGCCGCACCAGCAGGAACTGCACCAGCAGGAACTGCACCAGCAGGAACTGCAGGAGCAGGAACTGCAGGAGCAGGAGCCGCACCAGCAGGAACCACACCAGCAGGAACCGCACCAGCAGGAACTGCAGGAGCAGGAGCCGCACCAGCAGGAACTGCACCAGCAGGAACCGCACCAGCAGGAACTCCACCAGCAGGAGCCCCGCCAGCAGGAGCCCCGCCAGCAGGAACCGCGCCAGCAGGAGCCGCACCAGCAGGAGCTGCACCAGCAGGAGCCACACCAGCAGGAACTGCACCAGCAGGAGCCGCACCAGCAGGAGCCGTACCAGCAGGAACTGCAGGAGCAGGAGCCGCACCAGCAGGAACTGCACCAGCAGGAACCGCACCAGCAGGAGCTGCACCAGCAGGAACTGCAGCAGCAGGAGCCACACCAGCAGGAACTGCACCAGCAGGAACTGCAGGAGCAGGAACTGCAGGAGCAGGAGCCGCACCAGCAGGAACTGCAGGAGCAGGAACTGCAGGAGCAGGAGCCGCACCAGCAGGAACCACACCAGCAGGAACTGCAGGAGCAGGAGCCGCACCAGCAGGAACTGCACCAGCAGGAACCGCACCAGCAGGAACTCCACCAGCAGGAGCCCCGCCAGCAGGAGCCCCGCCAGCAGGAACCGCGCCAGCAGCAGCCGCACCAGCAGGAGCTGCACCAGCAGGAGCCACACCAGCAGGAACTGCACCAGCAGGAGCCGCACCAGCAGGAGCCGCACCAGCAGGAACTGCAGGAGCAGGAGCCGCACCAGCAGGAACTGCACCAGCAGGAACCGCACCAGCAGGAGCTGCACCAGCAGGAACTGCAGCAGCAGGAGCCACACCAGCAGGAACTGCACCAGCAGGAACTGCAGGAGCAGGAACCGCAGGAGCAGGAGCCGCACCAGCAGGAACTGCACCAGCAGGAACTGCAGGAGCAGGAGCCGCACCAGCAGGAACTGCACCAGCAGGAACTGCACCAGCAGGAACTGCGGGAGCAGGAACTGCAGGAGCAGGAGCCGCACCAGCAGGAACTGCACCAGCAGGAACCGCACCAGCAGGAACTGCACCAGCAGGAGCCGCACCAGCAGGAGCCGCACCAGCAGGAGCCGCACCAGCAGGAACTGCAGGAGCAGGAACTGCAGGAGCAGGAGCCGCACCAGCAGGAACTGCACCAGCAGGAACTGCACCAGCAGGAACTGCAGGAGCAGGAACTGCAGGAGCAGGAGCCGCACCAGCAGGAACTGCACCAGCAGGAACCGCACCAGCAGGAACCGCACCAGCAGGAGCCGCACCAGCAGGAGCCGCACCAGCAGGAACTGCACCAGCAGGAGCCGCACCAGCAGGAGCCCCGCCAGCAGGAACCGCGCCAGCAGGAGCCGCACCAGCAGGAACTGCACCAGCAGGAACTGCACCAGCAGGAACTGCAGGAGCAGGAACTGCAGGAGCAGGAGCCGCACCAGCAGGAACTGCACCAGCAGGAACTGCACCAGCAGGAACTGCAGGAGCAGGAACAGCAGGAGCAGGAGCCGCACCAGCAGGAACTGCACCAGCAGGAACTGCACCAGCAGGAGCCGCACCAGCAGGAGCCGCACCAGCAGGAACTGCACCAGCAGGAGCCGCACCAGCAGGAGCCCCGCCAGCAGGAACCGCGCCAGCAGGAGCCGCACCAGCAGGAGCTGCACCAGCAGGAGCCACACCAGCAGGAACTGCACCAGCAGGAGCCGCACCAGCAGGAGCTGCACCAGCAGGAACCGCGCCAGCAGGAGCCACACCAGCAGGAGCAGGAGCCACACCAGCAGGAGCCACACCAGTAGGAACCACACCAGCAGGAGCAGGAGCCACACCAGCAGGAGCAGGAGTCACACCAGCCGGAGCCGCGCCAGCAGGAGCCGCACCAGCAGGAGCCGCACCAGCAGGAGCAGGAGCCACACGAGCAGGAGCAGGAGCCGCACCAGCCGGAGCCGCACCAGCAGGAACTGCAGGAGCAGGAGCCGCACCAGCAGGAACTGCAGGAGCAGGAGCCGCACCAGCAGGAACTGCAGGAGCAGGAGCCGCACCAGCAGGAACTGCAGGAGCAGGAGCCGCACCAGCAGGAACCGCGCCAGCAGGAACTGCAGGAGCAGGAACTGCAGGAGCAGGAGCCGCACCAGCAGGAACTGCAGGAGCAGGAGCCGCACCAGCAGGAACTGCACCACCAGGAACTGCACCAGCAGGAACTGCAGGAGCAGGAACTGCAGGAGCAGGAGCCGCACCAGCAGGAACTGCACCAGCAGGAACCGCACCAGCAGGAACTGCACCAGCAGGAGCCGCACCAGCAGGAGCCGCACCAGCAGGAACTGCACCAGCAGGAGCCGCACCAGCAGGAGCCGCACCAGCAGGAACTGCACCAGCAGGAACCGCACCAGCATGAGCCCCGCCAGCAGGAACCGCGCCAGCAGGAGCCGCACCAGCAGGAACTGCACCAGCAGGAACCGCGCCAGCAGGAGCAGGAGCCACACCAGCAGGAACTGCACCAGCAGGAACTGCACCAGCAGGAACTGCACCAGCAGGAGCTGCACCAGCAGGAGCCGCACCAGCAGGAACTGCACCAGCAGGAGCCGCACCAGCAGGAGCCGCACCAGCAGGAACTGCACCAGCAGGAACCGCACCAGCATGATCCCCGCCAGCAGGAACCGCGCCAGCAGGAGCCACACCAGCAGGAACTGCACCAGCAGGAACCGCGCCAGCAGGAGCCACACCAGCAGGAGCAGGAGCCACACCAGCAGGAGCCACACCAGCAGGAGCAGGAGCCACACCAGCCGGAGCCGCGCCAGCAGGAGCCGCACCAGCAGGAGCCGCACCAGCAGGAGCCACACCAGCAGGAGCCACACCAGTAGGAGCCACACCAGCAGGAGCAGGAGCCACACGAGCAGGAGCCGCACCAGCCGGAGCCGCGCCAGCAGGAGCCACTCCAGCAGGAGCCGCACCAGCAGGAGCCGCACCAGCAGGAGCCACGCCAGCAGGAACCGCACCAGCAGGAGCCACTCCAGCAGGAGCCGCTCCAGCAGGAGCCGCAGGAGCCACACCAGCAGGAGCTGCACCAGCTGTATTTAGGACACCCATGTTTTGGGAAGCAGATCCGGACTCGGAGTTATGCCCCTATATTCATTGCCACGATCGCTGGACACCAGCCTTTATCAAAGGGCAGGCAGTGCTATCAAGTACAGAACACACCCACACGGTCATACACTTACCCACCTGTTTTTACTGCTTCAAATGGAAGAAGCAGTCAATACATTTCTAGGCCACGATCTCAAAATCCTTTCTCATTAGCAACCTGAACCACACCGATTGATTAATCTTTTTATCCCCTTCCTCAGTAGCTGTCAACCTGGCTTTATTTAAAGGAATCAATTAACCTAGAATTATCTTCTAACTTATTGATCAGATATCTTTAAAAAGAAAATGAAATCAGATAAAGCGAGTCATTGAATCTGAGTGCCTGGAAATCTTAGATTTAAAATAAGAGGCAAAAGAGTCCAAGATGAGGTGAGAAGTTATTTTTACGCAACATGTTGTTTTATTGCAGTACTGGAAAGGGTGGAGGAAACAGATTCAGTCGGAAGTTTCAGAAAGCAGTTGGATGAATTCTTGAAAAGGAAAAAGATTGTAAAGCTATGGGGAAAGAATGACGTAGTTACACCAAAGAAGGAGTTATTGACAAACACATGGAGAGGATGGGTATGAGGGATACGGCACAAGGAAGTGCTGAGGGTTTTGGCAAAGGTTGGTATCATGGCTGGTACAGGTTTGGAGGGCCGAAGGGCCTGTTCCTGTGCTCTATTGTTCTTTGTTCTAATTAAATAGCTTTCAGCAAACATACTGATGCAACCCTCGCGTGGGTCACGGATTATGGATCATCAGGTTCATCGTGACCTCAACTGAGTACAAACTTCCCCGATGAGAGGGCGCCCCGCACATGGAGAGCCTGCGTAGTATAAAAAAAACAGCCTAAATGAAACTCGGGGTGGGAGAACCCTTCGGGGAGTGTAATAGAGAAATTGCTCATGTCATTAAACCCCGTTCTGTATCCTTTTCCTACCTTTTCCTTGTGGTTTCCTTGCGGATTCTACACATACAATGGGCTGAATGGCTTGCTCTGTGCTGGACAAAGATGTGCGGGTTAGGTGGATTGGCCATGCTAAATTGCCCGTAGTGTAAGGTTAATGGGGGGATTGTTGGGTTACGGGTATACGGGTTACGTGGGTTTAAGTAGGGTGATCATTGCTCGGCACAACATCGAGGGCCGAAGGGCCTGTTCTGTGCTGTACTGTTCTATGTTCTATATGTTCTATACATGCCAACTAGTAGAAGAGTTTTATAATGGAGGTTAGATGTGCACAATCCTACTCCCTCCTCTCTCAGTCTGTCAGACTCCAGGGACAAAGACCAGAACAGGTCCCATGCCTCCTATATATGGTGTCGCTGTTAAATCCTGCATTAAGCAATGCCTGCACAAAACCAATCTGTAAACCGCCTTTATCACCTTTAAATGATCCAAGGTTCTTCATTGCTTAAACCTCTCTATTCCTCCCGAACATGCAACTTGTGACCAACATTAAACATTAACTGGGGTGTGGGGGGTTACTACATGGTTGGCTGATTCCAGCAATTGAGCTCATGTGGAGTTCAATCTCTGCTTGGTTAACCTCAAGCCCAATCTGGGGCTGGTTTAGCTCACTTGGCTAAATCGCTGGCTTTTAAAGCAGACCAAGCAGGCCAGCAGCACGGTTCGATTCCCGTAACAGCCTCCCCGGACAGGCGCCGGAATGTAGCGACTAGGGGATTTTCACAGTAACTTCATTGAAGCCTACTCGTGACAGTAAGCAATTTTCATTTCATTTCATTTTTCATATCCTGGGAAAACCTGACAGCTGGCATAGGGAGTCAATCTTATTGGAGAGAATTTAGGTTGGAGCCACACAGGGTTCCTTTGGTTAACTGTTAAGATCTGCTCTGTCAAAGACTTTGCACTGCTCCCTAAACGCTCCAGCAATTCTGTGCCTCACTTGCTTCAGTTACAACAGGAGCAATTTTGGCTGTCACCTTGGGGCCAGCCTTAAGTTTAGCGATTACTTTCAACCCTTGAATCAAAAGTGCAGCATTCATACCCCACTCCAGAGAGCCCTGATAAGTAGGTACTGGAGTGCTCATTCTGAACTCCGCTGGGATCCATGTCCTCAGCGATTGTGGGGTGACGCCCCCACCCAGAAACCCCTTCTGCCATGCAGGATTAACCATTGGATTGTACAATTGTGGTTATAGTTGGGGGAGTTCATGCTTTGGAGTTGGCAGGCTGTTAATTAGCCTGTGATTCCTCCCTCAGGAAATCAGAGCAGAAAGTGCAAACGTTAGTTATCGTTGTCCAGTGGATGGAGGGAGAATTAGACTTTTATATGGCACCTCATCATAACCCCAGGACAGATCCTAAAGAAATCTACAATTAATGGATTGCTGCTCTTTTGAAGACAACTTAGCACCAAAATTGCTTACTGTCGACTGTATTCCTGTACCAGCTGAGGTTATTCATGAAGGTCCCATCGTCTCAACCCTGCCCTTCACCTGAGGTGTGGTGACCCTCAAGTTAAATCACCGCCAGTCAGCTCTCCCCTTCAAAGAGGGAAAAGCAGCCCATGGTCATCTGGGACTTAGGAGACTTTAAAAAGAACACATTTTCTGCATTACAGCAGTGGCTGTTTTCATGGCTATGGATCACTGCGAGACATCCTGAAATCTCAGTTTTGTTTCTCCTGTCCCTTTGTTCCTTCCTTCTTGAGTATTTGATTCTGGACATGGCCATGTCCCAAATCCAGTCTAATGGGATAATTGTTGCTAATAGCATTAAAATGGCAGCACAATAAATGGGATAGTAAATCGATAGTGCAGCAAATTGGCCATTTGTTAGGACCGGACACGTTTGCTGCCTCATTATCCCTTTAACTCCTACAACTGGCAGTCACAATCTGGTTAATTGTGAAAAGACACATAAGACCATCTATCTGGATTAAAAGAGGGAGATCTTGGTGATTTTCTGTTATGGGTACAGATTGATCTCATTAATCTTGTGCAGATGAAGCAATGAGCATCCGAGAGAGCGTCAAGGTGACAGGAGTGTGTGCGACATGATGAGGCTGGGGAGCCATTCAGGGCGCGTGGGGAGTGATTTGGGTGTCGAGCGTTTCTCAACAGCAATTTATATTCATAAAGCAGCTTTAACATTAAAAAACACCCAGAGGGTTCATTACAGCATCACACAGCAAAGCTCTGACACAAAGTCAAATAAGGAGACAGTGGGAAGGTGACCAAAAGCTTGAACAAAGAGTTTTAACTATTATCTTAAAGGAAGAGAGAGGAATGAAGAGGTTTGGAGAGAAATTCCAGTGCATAGAACCGAAGCAGCTGAAGGCACAGCCATCAATGGTGGAGCAATTCAATTCACTTTTGGGATGGAGAGTCGAAGGTGCTCCCTTTTCCAGATGTGTGCAGAAATACTCCAATGGATTCTCCACTACCGTTTATTGCAAGCCGATTTTCACTGGCCAATATACACGTTGGGATTCACAAGTATGTGTGTGAAGGTGCACTAAACCAAAATTTGCAATCTTTTATACTGTGACAATACCCTGGGTGAATCATTTCCAGTCCCACAGACCTCCGAGTCCCAACATAATTAATCAATAATTTGTGTTTTCCTGAGATCTTTAATCCTCGATTGTTCCAATGAGGTACAGACACCAGGGGCGGGATTCTCTGACCCCACCCCCGCCAGGCTGGGGAATAGCCGGGGGGGGGGGGGGGGCGCATCAATCCCGCCCCCCGCCAGCTGCCGCATTCTCCTGCGCCAGGGTTTTACCGGGGGCAGGAATCGCGCCGGTCGGCGGCTGCTGGCAGCGGCCCCTCTGGCCCGCGATGGGCCGAGAGGGCGCCCGTTTTAGGCCGGGCCCTGCGGCATAAATTAGACCTGGTACTTACCAACGGGGCCTCCGGAGGTGCAGGGGGGATCTGGCCCCGGGAAGTGCCCCCACGGTGGCCTGGCCCGCGATTGGGGCCCACCGATCAGCGGGCGGGCCTGTGCCGTGGGGGCACTCTTTTCCTCCGCGCTGGCTGCTGTCAACCTCCGCCATGGCTGGCGCGGAGAAGAACACCCCTGCTCATGCGCTGGGATGACGCCAGCATATGCTGGCACTCCCGCGCATGCATCACACCGTCCGGCGGAGGCCCTTTGGCACTGGTTGGCGTGGTGCCAGCCCCGCCGGTGTCGGCCTAGCCCCTGACGGTGCAGAGGATTCCGCATATTCCAGGCAGCCCGATGCCGGAGTGGTTCATGCCACTCCTCGGCGCCGGGACCGCCCGCCCCGTCGGGTAGGGGAGAATCCCGCCCCAGATTTATAAGTAAAACATTTAACAAACTGTTTATCAATAATAAGAGGAAAAGATAAATATATAAAGAAATAACAGGACAATGGTCGACCAGTATACGGAATCCCAAAACCCCATCCCACCCTCCACTCAGACACACACACACAGAGGACAGACACACGGTATGGGTAGGAAAGGGTAAAAAATTGAGATTAAAGGGAAGAGGTTCAAGATTAATATTCGCTGCTGCGGCCTCTGGGAAATAGATTTACTCAAGAGGTTAAGGTTGGTGCAGTTCCATCCTGGATGACATTTCACACTTCCCGGCTGGGTCACTGTCTGTGCGGAGTCTGCACGTCCTCCCCGTGTGTGCGTGGGTTTCCTCCGGGTGCTCCGGTTTCCTCCCACAGTCCAAAGATGTGCGGGTTAGGTGGATTGGCCATGCTAAATTGCCCGTAGTGTTCTAAAAAGTAAGGTTAAGGGGGAGTTGTTGGGTTACGGGTATAGGGTGGATACGTGAGCTTGAGTAGGGTGATCATTGCTCGGCACAACATCGAGGGCCGAAGGGCCTGTTCTGTCCTGTACTGTTCTAAATCTAAATTCCAGGTCAGTGCAATTCCTCCATCTACCACCAGATGGAGCTTCTGCCTCCTTGAGATATTACTGGTCATTAAATCTGAGAGTTTGCAGGCCTTTTGTTTGCCTGATTTCTCTGCACAAATTCCAGCTATATTTTAAAGAATGCTCTCAGTTTGAGCTCTTCCCAGCCTTTCAGATAGAGGATTAAAAGGTTACAGACATGGTGAGTGACTGCTTATTTTCTTACACCAGAAGATCTCCACCAACGTGAGTGCTGCCTGTGACTTTTCACCAGGAGTGCCTTCACAGAACTGGTTAGAATTTTAGAAATCACCTGACAATCAACAATCAATCCTCCAGGCTGATCCTACATTGTGGAGACCAAAGGACCAGTGATTGCACTGGCATCTGTGATCTCACACCAGTGACAATCCATGGAATTCGTCAGAGCTCATTTGGTAGATCAATCTCCGAAACTACTCCTATCCCCTCAGTGACCTCACATGAAAATATCTAGACTGGTTTGACAAAAATCCTCAGTTTCAGGAGAGCTTAATCTTACGCTTTCAGGAGAATGCAAATCCATCAATTGATCTAGTACATTTTGCACATGCAAATGCTAACAGCTTTAAGAGGAAACAAGGAAAGATTGTACACAACATAAACTGTGGAAAACCATCAGCAGAGGATGGTCTGATTTGATTCAGCTTGTCCACGAACATGTGAGACCAGTTTTACCTTACCAGGACAAGCTACGCATTTCTCAGGGAATCATTTTTGAAGGCATAGAGGTCATCATGCCGCAATTGTAGCAACTTGATATTCTTCAACAACTTTATCACTCGCACATGAGCACAGATTGGACGAGAAGACTTGAAAGAGAGACCGTCTTTTTGCCGGTTATGAACAATGAGAATTAAGGGTGATGTAAAGGGGTGCAAGGCAAGCAATACAAAGCACCACTAGTTCCACATATAGTTCCTACTCATCACAAACACATTCAACCTCTTTCATGTCCATGGTACTGATTTCATCCTCATGGCTACTGCTTTACCAAATGCCCCATTATTTGACAATTGCACAATACTGTTGGTAACACTCCAGTGAGTCACTACTGATAACTTCTTCTGCACATTACCCTAGATCTATCTGCCTAGCTGAAACAATTGCCTGGTGAGATCCCTAATTCTCAAATGTAGACAGACCGAGCAAGACCTACACACTGCAATGTTACACCTGAGAGCAACACCTTTAACTGTTGTGTCACTGGCAGAGCTCGTGTTTAGCGGGCCGATGAGGAGATGGCCAATGGGCATGATTAAAAACACGTGGGCAGTTCGAAATCGAGGGGAGTGGCGATTTTAACGAGCAAGAAAATGGGATTTGTGAGTGCGAGGGAGGTGAGGGATCCGGGTGGGAGATACGTGATTGTGAGTGGGGTATTGGAAGGGGCACCGGTAGTGTTGGTAAATGTGTATGCCCCACATTGGAATGATGTGGGTTTTATGAGGGGGTTGCTGGCAACAATCCCGGATTTGGCCGGGCATCAGTTGATCATGGGAGGAGATTTTAACTGTGTCCTGGAGCCGAGGGTGGATAGGTTGAGCCCCAGGTCGATGGGTAGGGTACGAATGGCAAGGGAGCTGGGGGGGGGTTTATGGAGAGGATGGGTATGGTGGATCCACGGAGCTTTCAGAACCCAGGGGGAAGGGAGTATTCCTTCTTTTCACATGTCTATAAGGTGCATTCGAGGATTGATTACTTTGTAGTGAGTGGGGAGATTTAGGTTGGGGTGGAGGGGGCAGAGTATTTGGGGATAGTTATCTCGGACCATGCACCCCACTGGCTGGAGATTCGGTTTAGATCGGGACGAGAGCAGAGGCCAGGGTGGAGTTTTGACTCGGGGTTGTTGGCGGATGGAGGTTTTTGCGGGCGGAGATCAAGGAGTATGTGGAGTTGAATCAGAATGAGGCGGTGTCGGCGGCCACTTTTTGGGAAGCACTGAAGGCAGTGGTCCGGGGGGAAATTGTTTTGTTTAAGGCTCGTGCGGATTGGGAAAGGAGGGAGGACATCTCTGTCTCGTGAGCAAGATAGTGGAGGTGGACAGGGAATATGTGAGGGTGCCCACCGTGGAGTGATTGGCGAGGAGGAAAGAGTTGCAGGGGCAGTTTGACAGGCTGATAACGGGGAGGGCGGTAGGGCAACTGCGTAGGGCAAGAGGGGTGCAATACGAGTATGGGGAGAAGGCGAGCCGCATGCTGGCGCACCAGCTGAAGAGGCAGGCTGCGTCCAGGGAAATATTGAAGATATGGACTGGGTCTGGGATGTGGTGTCAGAGCCAGAGAAGATAAATGAGGCATTTAGAGAGTATTACCAGGGTCTTTGTGAGGCAGACCCAGGGGAGAGGAGGGGGACATGGGGCGGTTTCTGGACGAGCTGGAATTTCCCCAGGTGGAGGAAGCAAAGGGGCAGGCGTTGGGGGAGCCCCTGAGGTTGAGGGAGGTGCTGGATAGTATCAGGGGTATGAAGTCGGGGGGGGTCAGGTACGTTTTGGTGCCGCCCTTTTGGCACCGATCATTTGACATGGCCATTTTGGCGCTAAATTGATTTGGCGCTCATTATTTTAGCGCCCAGGGCGGCGCCAAATAGTCCCATTCCCGTGACAGACACCCGCACAAAAACTGCACTCACTCTCTGTTCAGTCCTGCCGCTCAATATTCACTTCTAATACACGTTTACTTCTGATCTAATTTACTATTTATAGAGCAGTTTATCAAATCCAATGTACGTAGATTTTCCCAAGTATCTGTTTAATTTCTCTGTGTTAGTTATCAATATTACATTTGGATCAAGTGCTGACCTTCAGGTTAAGGTGCAAGTTGCTGAATTGCCTCTCGAGCTATTCTAGTATTCTATAGCAGTAAACCTGCCACTGCAGCCCCTGTCCGGGAACTTGCCGGATCCAGAACATGTTGTAGCTGCCGAGATCAAAGCCGCTGGATTTACAGGTCAGTGTCAGGGAGCCTCCGGGACGCCCCGTCTCTGCCTCTGGCTGAGTCAAATGGGGGAAATGGTTGTGTCAGGAACTCAGTAAACAAACCAGCTCCCGGACTGTTGGATTCCTGTTGGACTGAATTGGCGCCAAAACAGATGAGCGCCAAAAGGGCGGCGCCAAGTAGTCCCATTCCCGAAGTCGGGGAAGGCCCCTGGGCCGGATGGGCACCCGGCAGAATTTTATAAGGAATTTGCAACGGACCTGGCACCACATCTGTTGGGGCGTTTACTGAAGCGCTGGAGAAGGGGGAGTTGCCGGAGACATGACGCAGGCAATACTCACACTAATCCCAGGAAAATGGGAAGGACCCGCTGGAATGTGGGTCGTGTCGGCCCATATCACTATTGAACACGGATATGAAAGTATTATCAAGGTTGTTGGCGGGGAGGAAGGAGGATTGTGTTCCCGGGGTGGTGGCAGAAGATCAAACAGGCTTCGTGAAGGGCCGGCAGCTCCCAGTAATATAAGACGGCTGTTGAATGGGGTGATGAATCCGTCGGGGGCTTTGGTACCGGAGGTGGTGGTGTCCATGAACGCGGAGAAGGCATTTGATTGGGTGGAGTGATGGTACTTGTTCCAGGCTTTGGGAAGGTTTGGGTTTGGGCTGGGATCTGTGGCGTGGGTGCGGTTGCTGTATGTGGCACCAAGGGTGAGGGTGAGGAGGAATGATATGAGCTCACAAAGCTTTGACTTACACAGGGGTACGAGGCAGAGGTGCCCGCTGTTGCTGCTGCTGTTTGTGCTGGCCATAGAGCCATTGGCGATGGCTCTCAGGGGGTCGGCGGAGTGGCAGAGGATAATGAGGGGACAGAGGGAGCATCGAGTGTCGCTCTATGCTGATGTCCTCTTGCTGTTTGAGATCCGTTGGAGAATATGGGAAGGATTATGGGCCTGTCGGGGAGGTTTGGAGGGTTCTCGGGATACAAGCTGAATGTCGGGAAAAGCGAGGTATTCCCGGTGAATGAGCTGGCACAGCGGGATAATTTAGGGAGATGCCATTTACGATAGCGAGGGATAGGTTTCGGTATTTGGGGATTCAGGTAGTGAGGGAATGGACGGGGCTCTATAAGTGGAATTTAACGAAGCTGGTGGAGGAGGCCAGGGAGGATCTTTGGAGGTGGGATACACGGCACTTAACACTAGCGCGGAGGGTCCAAGTGGTGAAAATGAATATTCTGCCGAGGTTCTTGTTTATCTTTCAGGCTCTGCCGATCTTTATACCAAAGGGTTTTTTTTGGAAAGTGGACACAATCTGACTTTGTATGGGCGGGGAAGGTGCCGAGGGTGGGGAGGTTCCTGCTACAGAGGCAGAGGCAGTGGGGGGGGGGGAAGGGAGGACCCTGCTACAGAGGCAGAGGCAGCAGGGGAGGTTGGCGTTGGCAAACTTGCTTCATTATTATTGGCCGGCGAATGTGGACAAGGTGTGGCAGTGGTGGGAAGGAGAAGGGGTAGAGTGGGTTAGGAGGAGGAGGAATCTTGTAAGGGGTCTAATTTGAAGGCTATGGTGACGGCAGCATTGCCCATGACTCCGAGCAGATATTCAGGGAGCCCAGTGGTGCAGTCCACGGTGAAGATATGGAATCAGCTGAGGAGGCATTTTAGGGTGGAAGGGATGTCGGTGCTGACGCCGCTGTGCGTGAATCATGGGTTTGAGCCGGGGGGATGGATAGTGTAGACAGGAGGTGGAGGGAAGTGGGGCTGGTCAAGGTGAGGGATCTGTATTTGGAGGAAGGGTTCGCCAGTCTGGAGGAGCTAAGGGAGAGGGTAGAGCTGCCGAGGGGGGAGTGAGTTCGGGTATCTACAGGTTATTGACTTTGAGCGAAAGGTCTGGAGGGGCTTCCCTAGATTGCCGGGATACACCCTGCTGGAGTGACTGCTGCTTCCGGATGTGGAAGGGGAGGGAAGAATTGGGGATATATACAACTGGCTGGGGAGCAGGGAGACGAGCGGGTGGTGAAGATCAAGGAGAAATGGGAAGCGGAGTTGGGAATGGAGATCAGTTGGCAAGTATGGAGTGAGGCACTGCGTGGGGTAAACGGGACCTTCTCTTGTGCAGGGATGAGCCTGATACAGTTTAAGGTGGAGCACAGGGCGCATATGACTCGGGTGAGAATGAGTGGGTTCGTTCAGGTGGTAGCAGATGAGGTGAGAGGTGTGGGCGGGGGCCAGCGAGTCACGCACACATGTTTTCGGGTTGCGAAAAAATGGGAAGATTCTGGGCGGGAGTGTTTGCGGTCTTCGCCAGGATAGTGAAGGAGGAGGTGGACCCAGACCTTTTGGTGGTGATATTTGGGGTCTCAGAGAAGCCGGAGCCCTTGGAGAGGAAGAAGGCCTCTTGGCCTTCGCCTCTCTGATCGCAGGGCGGCGAATTTTGCTGGAGTGGCCACCCATTATTTTTAAACAGTAAATACATGATGCCGACACACACAGATAGGAACATTCTCAAATACATGACTATACATGTATACACTCAAACATACATACCCACATGCATTTATGCACACTTAGACACAGGTGTACATGCATGTATGTACACACACACAGACTAATTGAGCTTCCCCATTGACAAAATACTTGTTCCTCTCATTACTGGGGAAGAAAAGTAACAAGAATATTTGAGGGGTGACTGATCTTCACTATTTAATCAGAGACTTAATTGGCCGTTCCTTCTTCAGCTTGGTATAAACTTCCCATTTGACCAGATGGTGAATCAATTGTACTCCCCAGGGTGGTGAAACACTCTGATAAACCTGTTAGGCTAATGTGAAGCGTATGATAAATGAGCACAACGTGTCTGGTCCTAGTGGCTATTATCAATTGTAACAGCTCATTATGGGAGCGAAAGCATCTCCAGGCAAGGTGACAGATGGACGGTTAAATTCTTCTGTAACACGCCGACCTCACATTAGCTCATCTCTCTGCTTCACCGACTGAACTAGGCATTCCCAGCACACGTGCACAGTGACAGGCCTGTCCCCCACTCATTCCCGAGGAGCAACAAAAGACACAACATCATGTTAGATCTCCGAGAAGCCTCTCGAAAACCTCCATGGATGACTTTGGGGCGCAAAGAATTGTGCCAAATAGAGAAATGTGAGGGAGAGCGAAATTGCGAATCAGGCCGAGTTGAATGCTGAAGACTGGAGGAGTGAGGCCATGGGAGGTTAAGAATTTTCAAATCCTGGGACAGGATTCACCATTCCCCGACGCAGGTTTTGTAATCGGCGATCGGGCGGAGAATCCCTGCTGACACGAAATCGGGGAGAGGCGCCTGTTTGACGCAGGTTTTGTATCCTTCCGTCCACTCCGAAATAGCATAATCGCGGCGTTCGCATGTCACCAGGAGGCCTCCCGGAAGGGTTTAACAGCCGAGCCCTTTGGCGCAAAGTTCCTAACCTGCAGATACCCGAACTCACTCCCCTTTGGCAGCTCTACCCTCTCCCTTACCTCCTCCAGACTGGCGAACCCTTCCTTCAAATTATTTGAGGATCTCATTAAGTTTGCTTACGGGCGATGATGGTGTCAGGGGGAAACCAGCCCATGGTCGCCACTGAATTGGAATTTCAGAGGCAATTATTAAAATCCCGTATGAGGGATTGTTGAAGAAATCAG
Organism: Scyliorhinus canicula; assembly: GCF_902713615.1. Classification (NCBI taxonomy): domain Eukaryota; kingdom Metazoa; phylum Chordata; class Chondrichthyes; order Carcharhiniformes; family Scyliorhinidae; genus Scyliorhinus; species Scyliorhinus canicula. The sequence goes on from NC_052147.1 coordinate 6,068,643, forward strand.
TTGAAAATTGCCTGGTTTGATTTCTGGAGCAGGAGGCAGTGCCAAATGGAATAAAAACACATTTTGTGTGGGATGAAATCAGTGCTGAGTTCTGGACAGCCCGCTATTAAACAAAAAAGTGTTCACAAGGGAGTGGTGTAATATTAGTTCTACTAAATCAGATGGCCCAATGCCAACAATAAGAGGGAACATCACTCCAATAAGTCAAGGCCATGAAGTGAAGCACTCTGAGATATTAATGTACAAGGTCTTAATGTGCTCTCATGCATACCATTGGCTGATATTTTAGTGGTTTCTTGTCAGTGGGTTAGTAACTCTGTTAAAATGATGCACTAGGCAATTTCTCCAAAGTATGAAAATGGTCATACTCTCGGAATGGTATTTTAAACCCCAGCTCGTGGCCAGGTTCCGTGGTTGATAAATGCACTGTGACAGTCACTCTGAAAGCTCGGAGGTTGTCTGCAGGCAAATGTGGAGGAAGAAAAGGATCTGAGTGGCTTTACTGATTGGAGGCTGATTTTTCTCTTGCGCTTGTCCATCCTGAACCTGCCACACCCCAGGACCTCGATATGTAGAGTGTGCACTCCCAACTGATCAAACCTGCTCATTTCTTCAGTTAGGTGCCACCCTTGCCTCTGTGAGTCTCGTCTCGGAGTCAGCAGGTTGTGGGTTCGAGTATCTCGCCAGAGAGTCAAAGTAAAGCCACAGTCTGCAGGATGGTGGCACTATCAGAGATGTTAGCCGCAATTCCCCAGCTCTCTGCTGCCGACGGCATTCTCTGGTCCCGCCTGCAATGCACCCGCTCCCATGGATTTCCAGGATCTTGGGATGGTTTCAATGGGAATTCACATTGACAAGCGGCCGGTGCTGAGAATTCTGCCAGCAGCGAACACGAGCCAAATTCTCCGCCCTCGCGAGCAGCGGGAGTGGGGCCGAATCACGACGGAGAATCCAGCCCAGCATCTTTAGAATGGGATGTTAAAGTTTCACTGTCAAATGGAATGGGAATATTTGAAGTAGAGCTGGGTAGTTGTCCCAGCAATCCAGGATATTTATCCTTCAATGAACAGCATAAGAACAGGTTCTGTGGACAATATCACTTTCCTGTTTGCTGCAGGGAGGGAGCTGCCATGTTTCCAACATGACAGCAGCAATTATACTTCAGAAATGTTTCATTCACTATACTGCACTTTGGGACGTCCTGAACTTGTGAGAGGGGCTATACCAATGCAAGTCTCATCTGTTGTATTCCTATCAGACCTTTCCTCTGCTGACAGTGCAGGCTCAGTGACAAATCCTGACCCTGCTCAATAAGAGTTAATTCTGGGCAGCTCAATCACGCTGCTGAATAACGCTTCTCTTAAACGACGTGCACGTTTATTGCCCTGAATTTATAGGTCACATGGTGAGTAACTGGTCTCCTGTCGTGATGGAACCCTGCAGAGTTAGGTTGTAATTATTGGACGGCAGGCCAGGCCAGGCAGCATTGGTAGGGGGAGGTGTAATTGAGGAAGGTGTGTGGGGCCAGGGCCGGTGCTAGGAATTGCGGGTCCAATTAGAAAAGTGATGGCGGGGCCCCTACTCTACAAAAGTAAAAATTTATGTATGTTTATATTTCGTGTAGTATGCGCGTCTTTAACCAAAAAAAAACATTAAATGCTTGATATACTAAAATTTTGAAACTTACTTACCCGGGCAGAAGGATTTGGCGGCGCAGGGCTGAAGGATTTGTCGACGGTAATGCGGTGCGTTCCCCAAAAGTAAAAACTACCCTATAGTTCCTCTTAGAATACAGAAAAGGCTTCAAACGGTAACTCTGTCGCCGCTGGCGCGGGGCCCCCTTAAGGTACGGGGCCCAATTTTAATGAAATTGGTCAAATAGGCTTAAAACCGGCCCTGGGCGGGGGTCCGATAGAGAAGCAGCCCACGTTTACAGCACCTGGATAAACAAACCCCTCTTCTCCTGGCGGCCCCACAACACTGATTGAAACTTACCAAATTTGTCTGGCACACATTATACACCCGTTGTTTCCCAAAATGACAATTAGAGCCCCTGCTCATCCTGAAACCTATTGAAATGGCCGACTGCCACTCAGCAACAGGCTGGTTTCAAGATGGTAGTGTTGGCCCACACTGAGTAATCCTTACCCTGATGAATAAGCAGAGGGCACCATTCCGCAGACTTAATTAAAGGTCACTGAATGACATATTTAGCCGGCTGTTCCTTGGTACTTACAACGCCAAGAAGGACCCTGCTCTTCAACGGCACTTTGCCATTTTTTTTGGGTCTCGGTGACGAATTCCCCACCAAGGCTGCACTTTTAGTCATTTCCTGCAATAGAGTCATAGAATGTACAGTGCAGAAGGAGGCCATTCGGCCCATCGAGTCTGCACCGGCTCCTGGAAAGAGCTCCCTACCCAAGCCCACACCTCCACCCTATCCCCATCACCCAGTAGCCCAACCCAACACTAAGGGCAATTTTGGACACTAAGGGGCAATTTAGCATGGCCAATCCACCTAACCTGCACATCTTTGGACTGTGGGAGGAAACCGGAGCACCCGGAGGAAACCCACGCAGACACGGGGAGGACGCGCAGACTCCGCACAGACAGTGACCCAAGCCGGGAATCGAACCTGGGACCCTGGAGCTGTGAAGCAATTGTGCTAACCACAATGCTACCGTGCTGCAATGACGAGCTTGGTTTTTCAATTCAGGGAGACTAGTCGCAGATCAGGGCGCCGTTCTTAAGGTAGCCCCGATCTTTTGACCTCTCTCAACGTCCCCACTGCAGCCTCTGGAACGTCCGACGTACCCCTTCCTGGGTCCTTGAGCCCCCATCCACACCCCACCTCTGATGGGCAAAGCCCCCCCCTGGGTCTGAGGCCTGGCAATGGGCAGCCTTGCACCTAGGCACCTTGCAGTGCCAACCGGGAACCTGGGCCGTATCAGGGTGGCACTGTCAGGGTGCCCGAGTGGCACTGTCAGGGTGCCCGGGTGGCAGTGCCAATGTGCCCAGGTGCCAGGAGCGTGCCCTGACCAATCGAGGGCCTCAATCCCCCCCAGCGAGCCACCCCCAGCTGCCATGACTGGTTCATGACTCTGTGAACCAGTGCCACATGGCCTCGCTGGGGAGGTCGGTGAATCCCAGGCTGCTGGTGAATATGCTCATTTAAATCTGCGCGCCTGGATCACACCCAGTGATAGTAAGATGCAGATCGTTAATACCTTTTGAGCATTGCCAATTTCGTGAGAGGATTCGTCCATATAGCAAGTCGGGTGCGATGAGGCTGTTGAATCACACCCAGTAGCTCTATACAATCACATTGTGATTAGATTCTATGAGCATGTGGAGCCCATGGTCCCTTGAGCCTGCCGCACCATTTAATAGGATCACAACTGACCCTGAGCCTCCGCTCCACCTCCCCACCTGATTCTGAGGTTCCTTCCTTCACCCACAGCCCAGAAATCACAGGCGTCAGGGGCACAGCATTCCAAAGATTCACAACACTCGGTGAAAGGAATTCTCCCTGTGACAGCCCAAAATAATCCCCCTTTTATCCCGAGACTATGTCCCATCCAGGGAAAAACATCCTCTTTATGTCGACCTTGTCAAGCTCCTTCTTGTCATTTCAATCAGACCTTCTCATCCTTCCAGAGAATATAGACGCATCCTACTCCATCGTTCCTCATGGGCCAATCCTGATTCCAGGAATCAATCTTTACCCTCCCTACACCGCTAAATAATCAGGACCTCAATACAGAGTGAATAATCCTTATCCTGCTGAATAAACAGCAACTCCACACAGCTACACAATTAATGAGCATTCTCTGCTGAACAACAGCTCCATGCTGCCTTACAATAAATGTTATTAATTTTCTTTTACCCAATGTTCCCTCCAGGCCTGATTCTTTTTGATAGATGTTCTGCCGCTGGTGGCAGTCCTCTGGGACCTCACTCGAGTGACGATTCTGTGCATGAACATAGACACGTACTGTCTGCCTGCCTCCCATCAAGACAAGCTTGATTCTATTCTCAAACTCTTTTCCAGGCTGTTGAAAATTCAACGGGGTTGTAGGGGTTGTGTCAGTCATAGAACATAGAACATAGAACAGTACAGCACAGAACAGGCCCTTCAGCCCTCGATGTTGTGCCGAGCAATGATCACCCTACTCAAACCCACGTATCCACCCTATACCCGTAACCCAACAACCCCCCCCCCCCAACCTTACTTTTTTAGGACACTACGGGTAATTTAGCATGGCCAATCCACCTAACCCGCACATCTTTGGACTGTGGGAGGAAACCGGAGCACCCGGAGGAAACCCACGCACACACGGGGAGGACGTGCAGACTCCGCACAGACAGTGACCCAGCCGGGAATCGAACCTGGGACCCTGGAGCTGTGAAGCATTTATGCTAACCACCATGCTACCCTGCTGCCTTAAATGGACGCATTTAAGGCAGCACGGTAGCATGGTGGTTAGCATAGATGGAGGATCGACACAATTGCACCAATCTCGGGCCTCCCAACAGCAGTCCTGGCTGGGATCGGCACAGGCAAGGTACCAAACCTGAAATCTGTTGGATCTGTGTGCTCCAGGTCCAGACAAGGTTAGCCCATCAACCAAACTATTTTAGAAAGATCAACTTGGTAAGGAAATATACTATAAATTGCACAATTTTAAAAAGTGCGAATGAGCAGAAAGACCTTGGCATTCAAACGGGCAGGGAAAAATGCCAAAGTGGTGAAAAAGTTTCCAAAATTCCTGGAAATCCATGTTTGATTTCCCCAATTAAGTTTCAGCCGATTCCACAGTTCAGGAACAGTTCTTATCAACGTCACAAGTGAACTCCGATGTGACTTTTACAAAGGATAATCTGATAGTAACCTCAAATCTGCACCCTGCCTACCCCCGGTAACCTTTCACCCCCTTGCTTACCAAGAATCTATCTCACTCTACCTTAAAAAGATTCAAAGATTCTGCTTCCACTGCCTTTTGAGGGAAGAGAGTCGCAGAGATTCACCACCCTCTGGGAGAAAACATTTCTGCTAATCTGAAATGGGCGACTCCTGATTTATATACAGCGACCCCTGGTTCTACATTCTCCCGCGATAAGGAACATTCTCTCCACACCCATCTTGTCAATACCCCTCAGGGTCTTAGGGCCGAATTCTCCACCCGTAGGATTCTCCAGCAGCGCAGCCCACCTGCAGGTTTTCCAGCAGCGTGGCTACAATGGGAAATCCCATTGGCCGGTGGCAGGAACGGAGAATCTCGCTACTCGCAACAGCTCGCTGCCGAGGAACACGTGGCTGGAGGCAGAGAATTCACCGCTGTACGTTTCAATCAAGTCGCCTCTGACTCTTCTAAACTCCAGCGGATACAAACCCACCCTGGCCAACTTTCCAAATAAGGCAACACACCCATTCCAGGTATTAGTCTCGTGAACCTTCTCTGATCTGTTTCCAACCCATTTACATCCTTCCTTCGGGGAGGTGGTGGCAGAGTGGTATCGTCGCTGGACTAGTAATCCAGCGACCCAGGATATCGATCTGGGGACCTGGGTTCAAATCCCACCTCAGCAGGAATTTAAACTCAATAAAATATCAGGAATTAAATGTCTAATGATGACCATGAAACCATTGTCAATTGTCGGTAAAAAACCCCACCTTTGGCTCATGTCCTTTAGGGAAGGAAATCTGTTGTCCTTACCTGGCCTACATGCATTTTTGTGACTCCAGATCCACAGCAATGCGGTTGACTCTGAAATAGCCGAGCCAGCCACTCAGTTCTGTTCAACCGCTACGGAAACACAAAACAGGAATGAAACCGGACGGACTACACGGCATCGAACCAGACACTAGAAATGATAACGGCAAACCCAGCCCTGCCGACCCTGCAAAATCTTCTTTACTAACATCTGGGGGCTTGTGCCAAAGTTGGGAGAGCTGTTTCACAGACTAGTCAAGCAACAGCCTGACATAGTCATGCTCACAGAATCATACCTTACAGGCAATGTCCCAGACCCCACTATCACCATTCCTGGGTCCTGTCTGACCGGCAGGACAGACCCAGCAGAGGTGGCGGCACAGTGGTATACAGTCGGGAGGGAGTTACCCTGGGAATCCTCAACATCGACTCTGGACCCCATGAAGTCTCAGGGCTTCAGGTTAAACATCAAGGAAACCTCTGGCTGATTACAACGTACCGGCCACCATCAGCTGATGATTCAGTACTCCTCCATGTTGAACACCACTTCTGAGGGTGGCAAAGGTGCAGAATATACCCTGGTTGGGGGACTTCAAAGTCCATCACCAAGAGTGGCTCGGTAGTACCACCACAGTTTGAGCTGGCCGGGTCCTAAAGGACAATAGCTGCTAGACTGGGACTGCAGCAGGTGGTGAGGGAACCAACAAGAGGGAAAAACATACTTCACCTCATCCTCCCCAGCCTACCTGCTGCAGATGCATCTGTCCATGACAGTATCTGAGGGGAGGGAGCTGCTGTGCCTCTTCTGACTATTGCAGCACTAGTCCTGGAATCTAATTGGCTGGTAGCTCTCTAAAGTGGGACTTCCTTCCGGTGACAGGCAGAAGTCCCACCTTATGCTGATCAACAGAGTGTGAAATGGCAGTGGACCTGGTGGAATTGGCAGCGATGCTTTACTCGTCGCGTCTTCGGGTGGCAGGGGCCGGGCCCTCGTCATCCTGAAAATCCTGCCCATGGAGTTGTTGGCACCTGGAACACTCTACTTGAAAATGAAAAATGAAATGAAAATCGCTTGTTGTCACAAGTAGGCTTCAAGTGAAGTTACTGTGAAAAGCCCCTAGTCGCCACATTCCGGCGCCTATTCGGGGAGGCTGGTACGGGAATTGAACCCTGCTGCTGGCCTGCCTTGGTCTGCTTTCAAAGCCAGCGATTTAGCCCTGTGCTAAACCAGCCCCTAAAGGTACTTTAAAGGTGATGGATTCTGACTCCATAAATAATTTGAAAAGGGCGTTGGACGGGTACTTAAGGATGAGGAACTTATTGAGAATAGCAGGGACGTGAGGCTCAGCACAACTTCTATTTGTTGTGCTTAACCCCACACACTTTGTGTGGAATGGACGCTTCTGCACTGTCAGATTCTATGAAGTTATCACTTGACAACAAGATTCATTAAATGAATCCAATGGTACTTAGTTTAAGTCGTTCAGCTCCACCCATCTCTATCACTGCCAAAATGTAATAACTTGGTCCCTTATAAACAGAACCAATATGATTGAATGGCCGAAGCCCTCCATAAATCCCATTCCAGTTGGGGTAACTGGGCAAGTGAACTAATAAACTGAAATGAGATTTGCTCTGTTACATGTGCGAATTGGGTATAATCTTTCTCCTTTCACCAACAATTACATTCATGCATATAATTGATTTTAGAAATTACCAAAATACATAAGCACAATGTTCTGCTGCGTAATTAGAAGATTCGGCTCAAGTATTTAATAATCCAAACCCTTTGCAAGCAATTAATCTGCAGTTTCAGAAAAATGCACACGCTGGCTTCAGAAAACTGATGGGGAAGATCATTTTCGGACTTTTCTCTCTCGCAGTGTGGTTGGAAACATTCCGCTATATTGGAATGTCTGTACCTGAGGGGGTGCTGGTGTGCAATGAGCAAGATATTGGCATTTCACTTCTGCAACTTTGATTCCAGTCCAATCTAAACTTACTGAGTGCTGGGTAATCCTTAACCTGCTGAGTAAACAGTGGGTCTGCACAGTTGTACAATGCTAACCCAGACTGTGAAGGAAAATGAAAATCGCTTATTGCCACGAGTAGGCTTCAATGAAGTTACTGTGAAAAGCCCCTAGTCGCCACATTCCGGCACCTGTCCGGGGAAGCTGGTACGGGAATTGAACCGTGCTGCTGGCCTGCCTTGGTCTGCTTTCAAAGCCAGCGATTTAGCCCTGAGCTAAACCAGCCCCTAGCAGAGTGGTCTGGAACATATAGGTCTCATCAAACATGAGCCTGATGTTGTGGACCACACGGTGGGGCAAGGTGGTAACCCCTTAAGGGAGTTGCCCCCAAAGCCCACCCAATGCATGACCTGCCCATTGCTCCTCTACCCGACTCCACCCATGGCCCTCCTGGAGACCCCTAAAATGTGGGATTCCCCCCTCTCTTAATGCCCTAAATTGGCGCCCCCCCCCCCCAAGACCTCCTAAAATGTGGAGATGACCCCAAGTGACTCCCTAAATAGGGGGGCCCCCTGGGACCGCCTTAATAGGGGACCCCCTAGCAAACCGCTTAATAGGGAGACCACCCCAGAGACCTCCTGACTAGAGGGGCTCCAACCACATACTTCCCAGAAAAAAGACCCCTGTCTGGAAGCTAGAGAGCAGTCCAGACAGGGGCAGTGACAGAGGTTACAGCTGTAACACTCACCTGGAGACACTACTCCTGGAAAGAGAGCGTCTGTGACCTGTGTTCAAATCCCATTAGACCCTGTAGCTGCAACCCATTCATTCATTTCTAGTAGTGGGCTGTGATTGGCACCTTCCACAAACCAGCTGCAGCCTTGATTCATTCATCTCCCTTCATGGTTCAGTGACTTGAAGTGCTGAAACCCCAATGTTTACAAACATCAACCGCAGCAAAGGGAGGTAAGTGCTTTGCAATCACACGGTTAAGTAATTAGAATTCATTTAGTGATTGGAATAAAGAACAAAGAATTGTACAGCACAGGAACAGGTTCTTCGGCCGTCCAAGCCTGTACAAATCATGATACCTTCCTAAACTTAAACCACGTATGCACTTACGGAGTCCGTATCCTTCCATTCCCATCCTATTGATATATTTGTTCAGAGGCCCCTTAACTGTCACTATCGTACCTGCTCCCACCACCTCCCCAGGCAGCGTGGTCAGTGGGCGCGATTCTCCGCTTCCCACGCCGCGTGGGAGAATCGCAAGAGGGCCCCCCTCGTGCCCCCCGCGATTCTCCCCCCCCCCCCCCCCCGCCCGGAAGAATCGGTGGTCGCTGTTTTTCACGGCGAGCGGTGATTCACCGACACGGATGGGCCGAGCGGCCTGCCGTTCGCGACCGTTTCACGACGGCAGCAACCACACCTGGTCGCTGCTGTTGTGAAACGGGTGTGGAGATGCCCGTTTGGGGCTTGTAGGGGGCCTGGTGGGCAATGAGCACCACGACTGTGCTCGGGAGGGGACAGGCCCGCGATCAGTGCCCACCGATCGTCGGGCCGGCGTCTCAATCGGACGCACTATTTCCCCTCCGCCGCCCCGCAAGATCAAGCCGCCACGTCTTGTGGGGCAGCTGAGGGGAAAGACGGCCACCGCGCATGCGCGGTTCGAGTTGTCAGCGTCGTGACATCAGCCGCGCATGCGCGGGTTGGAGCCGGCTAACCTGCGCATGCGTGGCTGACGTCATTAGGCACGCCGGCCGCATCATTCTCGGCACGACGCCCCCGCAGCCGAGAGTTACGGAGCGCCGCTCCTAGCCCCACCGGGAGGGGAGAATAGGGGGCGAGGAGCGGCCTCCGAGGCCGTCGTGAAACTCGGCCGAGTTCACGATGGCCCTCCCGATTTTTCCCGGGAGCGGAGAATTCCGCCCCATATATTTACAACCCTCTGTGTAAAAACCTTGCCTCACACATCTGTTCTAAACTTTTCCCAATGCACTTTAAACCTATGTCCCCTAGTACTTGACTCTCGGACCCTGAGAAAGAGCATCTGACTGCCCACTCTGTCCATGTCAATCATGGTCTTGTCGACATCTTTCAGATTGCCCCATAACCTCTGTCATTCCAGTGAGAACAGACCCAGTTTATCCATCTCTCCTCGTAGCTAATGCCCTCCATACAGGGAAACATCCCAGTAAACCACTTCTATACCCTCTCCAAAGCACCCTCTGTGGGGGCCCCTCTGATTAGGGGGTCTCTGTGGGGTCACTCTGATTAGGGGGTCAGCATGGGGGGTCCTTCTGATTAGGGAGTCCCCGTGGGGGTCCCTCTGATTAGGGGGTCTCTGTGTGAGTCCCTATGATTAGGGAGTCCCCGTGGGGGTCCCTCTGATTAGGGGGTCTCTGTGGGGGTCCCTCTGATTAGGGGGTCTCTGTGGGGGTCCCTCTGATTAGGGGGTCTCTCTGGGGGTCCCTCTGATTAGGGGGTCCCCGTGGGGGTCCCTCTGATTAGGGGGTCTCTGTGGGGGTCCCTCTGATTAGGGGGTTAGCATGGGGGTCCCTCTGATTAGGGGGTCTCTGTGGGGGTCCCTCTGATTAGGGGGTCCCTGTGGGGGTCCCTCTGATTAGGGGGTTAGCATGGGGGTCCTTTGATTAGGGGGTCCCTGTGGGGGCCTCTCTGATTAGGGGGTCAGCATGGGGGTCTCTCTGATTAGGGGGTCCCCATGGGGGTCCCTCTGATTAGGGGGTCTATGTGGCGGTACTCTGAGTAGGGGGTCCCTGTGGGGGTCCCTCTGATTAGGGGGTCTCTGTGGGGGTCCCTCTGATTAGGGGGTCTCTGTGGGGGTCCCTATGATTAGGGGGTCCCCATGGGGGTCTCTCTGATTAGGGGGTTAGCATGGGGGGGTCCCTCTGATTAGGGGGTCTCTGTGGGGTCCCTCTGATTAGGGGGTCCCTGTGGGGGTCCCTCTGATTAGGGGGTCCCCGTGGGGGTCCCTCTGAGTAGGGGGTCCTTGTGGGGATCCCTCTGATTAGGGGGTCTCTGTGGGGGTCCCTCTGATTAGGGGGTCCCTGTGGGGGTCTCTCTGATTAGGGGGTGTCTGTGGGGGTCCCACTGATTACGGGGTCCCCGTGGGGGTCCCTCTGATTAGGGGGTAGCATGGGGGTCCCTCTGATTAGGGGGTCCCTGTGGGGGTCCCTCTGATTAGGGGGTCTCTGTGGGGGTCTCTCTGATTAGGGGGTCACTGTGGGGGTCTCTCTGATTAGGGGGTCAGCATGGGGGGTCCTTCTGATTAGGGTCTCTGTGGGGGTCCCTCTGATTAGGGGGTCTCTGTCGGGGGTCTCTCTGATTAGGGGGTCTCTGTGGGGTCCCTCTGATTACGGGGTCCCTGTGGGGGTCTCTCTGATTAGGGGGTCTCTGTGGGTGTCCCTCTGATTACGGGGTTAGCATGGGGGTCCCTCTGATTCGGGGGTCTCTGTGGGGGTCTCTCTGATTAGGGGGTCAGCATGGGGGTCCCTCTCATTAGGGGGTCCCCGTGGGGGCCCTCTGATTAGGGGGTTAGCATGGGGGTCCCTCTGATTAGGGGGTCCCTGTGGGGGTCTCTCTGATTAGGGGGTCTCTGTGGGGGTCCCTCTGATTAGGGGGTCCCCGTGGGGGTCCCTCTGAGTAGGGGGTTAGCATGGGGGTCCCTCTGATTAGGGGGTCTCTGTGGGGGTCTCTCTGATTAGGGGGTCAGCATGGGGGTCCCTCTGATTAGGGGGTCTCTGTGGGGGTCCCTCTGATTAGGGGGTCTCTGTGGGGGTCCCTCTGATTAGGGGGTCCTTGTGGGGGTCCCTCTGATTAGGGGGTCTCTCTGGGGGTCCCTCTGATTAGAGGGTCCCCGTGGGGGTCCCTCAGATTAGGGAGTCTCTCTGGGGGTCCCTCTGATTAGAGGGTCCCCGTGGGGGTCCCTCTGATTAGGGGGTCCTTGTGGGGGTCCCTCTGATTAGGGGGTCTCTGTGAGGGTGTCTCTGATTAGGGGGTCTCTGTGGGGGTCCCTCTGATTAGGGGGTCCCCTTGGGGGTCCCTCTGATTAGGGGGTCCCTGTGGGGGTCCCTCTGATTAGGGTCTCTGTGGGGGTCTCTCTGATTAGGGGGTCAGCATGGGGGGTCCCTCTGATTAGGGGGTCTCTCTGGGGGTCCCTCTGAGCAGGGGGTCCCCGTGGGGGTCCCTCTGATTAGGAGGTCCTTGTGGGGGTCCCTCTGATTAGGGGGTCTCTCTAGGGGTCCCTCTGATTAGGGGGTCCCTGTGGGGGTCTCTCTGATTAGGGGGTCCCTCTGATTAGGGGGTCTCTGTGGGGGTCCCTCTGATTAGGGGTCTCTGTGGGGTCCCTCTGATTAGGGGGTCTCTGTGGGGGTCCCTCTGATTAGGGGGTCTTTTGGGGGTCTCTCTGATTAGGGGATCCCCA
>NC_052147.1:6080870-6083370 GCF_902713615.1 Scyliorhinus canicula
GGGAGGAGAGGAGGGTGCGGGTGGAGTGGAGGGTTAGGTAGGAGAGGAGGGTGAGGTAAGGAGGAGGATGAGGTAGGAGCGGAGGATTCCACACCTAATCCCGCTGCCATTTTCATTCGGGATTATTTCTCTCTATTCACTCGGTATTATTATTCTCTAGTCACTCTGGTTTATTACTCTCTCTTCACAAGGGATTATTATTCTCTATTCACTGGGGATTATTATTCTCTCTTCACTGGGGATTATTATTCTCTATTCACTAGGGAGTATGATTTGCTATTCACTAGGGAGTATGATTTGCTATTCACATGCATTATTGTTCTCTATTCACAAGGGAGTATTCTCTATTCACAAGGGATTTTTATTTTCTGTTCACTAGGGAGTATTGTTCTCTATTCACTAAGGATTATTATTCTCTATTCACAAGGGATTGTTATTCTCTATTCACAAGAGATTATTATTTTCTATTAACTAGGGACTAGTTTCTATTAATCTCTATTCATGAAGGATTATTACTTTCTTTTCGTTAGGGATTATTAATATCTATTCACTAGGGATTTTTATTCTCTATTCACTAGGAATTATTAATATCTATTCACTTGGGATTATTATTCTCTATTCACTAGGGATTATTATCTTCTATTCACTGGGGATTATTATTCTCTATTCATTAGGGATTGTTACTCTCTAGTCACTAGGGATTATTATTCTATACTCACTAGGGAGTATTGTTCTTTTTTCACCCGGTATTGTTATTCCTATTACTAGTGATTATTATTCTCTATTCACAAGGAATTATTATTCTCTATTTACTGGGGATTATTATCCTCTATTCACTAGGGGCATTGTTCTCTATTTAGAAGGTATTATTCTTGGTTCACTAGGGGGTATTGTTCACTATTCACAAGGGATTATTACTCTTTATTCTCTCGGGATTATTATTCTTTATTCTCTATGGATTATCATTCTCTATTCACTAGGTATTATTATTCTCTATTTGCAAGGGAATATTACTCTCTATTCACAAGGGATTATTACTCTCTATTCACTAGGCATTTTACTCTCTATTTACGAGGGATTATGAATCTCTGTTCGGGGATTATTACTCTCTATTTACTAGAGTTTATTATTCTTTATTCAGTAGGGATTATTACTCTCTATTCACTTGGGATTATTATTATCTATTGCGTAGGGATTATAACTCTCTATTCACTAGGCATATTACTCTCTATTTACGAGGGATTATGAATCTCTATTCGGGGATTATTATTGTCTATTTACTAGGGATTATTAATATCTATTCACTAGGGATTAATATTCTCTGTTCACTAGGGATTATGAATCTCCTTCCACGAGGGATTATTATTATCTATTCACAAGGGAGTATTATGCTCTATTCACTAGGGAGTATTGTTCTCTATTCACAAGGGAGTATTATGCTCTATTCACTAGTGAATATTGTTGTCTATTCACGAGGGGTTATTATTCTCTATTCACAAGGAATTATTGTTCTCCATTTACTGGGATTATTATTCTCTACTCACTGGGAAGCATTGTTCTCTATGTACAAGGGATTATTGTTCTCTATTCACCAGGGATTATTATTCCCATTTGGGGTTATCATCTTCTATTCACCAGGGATTATTATTCTCTATTTGCAAGGGAATATGAAATAAAAAATGAAATGAATGAAAATCGCTTATTGTCACGAGTAGGCTTCAAATGAAGTTACTGTTAAAAGCCCCTAGTCGACACATTCCGGCGCCTGTTCGGGAAGGCTGTTACGGGAATCGAACCGTGCTGCTGGCTTGCCTTGGTCTGCTTTCAAAGCCAGCAATTTAGCGTTGTGCTAAACAGCTAAATTCTCTATTCACTCGCTTATTATTCTCTATTCACTGGGGATTATTATTCTCTATTCACTGGGGATTATTATTCTCTATTCACTGGGGATTATTAATCTCTATTCACTCTGGATTATTATTCTCTATTCACTGGGGATTATTATTCTCTATTCACTGGGATTATTATTCTCTATTCACTGGGGATTATTATTCTCTATTCACTGGGGATTATTATTCTCTATTCACTGGAGATTATTATTCTCTATTCACTGGGGATTATTATTCTCTATTCACAAGGGATTATTATTCTCTATTCACTGGGGATTATTATTCTCTATTCACTGGGGATTATTATTCTCTATTCACAAGGGATTATTATTCTCTATTCACTGGGGATTATTATTCTCTATTCACTGGAGATTATTATTCTCTATTCACTGGGGATTATTATTCTCTATTCACTCTGGATTATTATTCTCTATTCACTGGGGATTATTATTCTCTATTCACTCTGGATTATTATTCTCTATTCACTGGGGATTATTATTCTCTATTCACTGGGGATTATTATTCTCTATTCACTCTGGATTATTATTCTCTATTCACTGGGGATTATTATTCTCTATTCACTGGGGATTATTATTCTCTATTCACTGGGG
>NC_052147.1:6088370-6165870 GCF_902713615.1 Scyliorhinus canicula
GATTACCCACCATTTTCACCAATGTTTTGCCAGATTGAAGGGTGAAAAATTCAGCCCACAATCTTGGCCAACTCCCCGCACGCGTGCCCCACACAATTGTCCTGGGACCTTCTCCTCAGCCTCAGCCAAGACAATTCTGTAGCTGCCACTAGGAGGCAAACAAGAGTAGTCTGGAGAGGGGTGAATTCATTCATTAACCCCAAGCTGGACAGGTTGGCGACCATGCCCCACCAAAACGGTGCCATATTCCGCCATCGCAGAAGCCTCTCTCAGTGGAGCGGCTCAAGAGTTAATATTTGAGTTTCATTTTCAGAAATAATACAGATTGTGGAGTGAGCTGTCAGCTGTTGCCAAGCCACCGACAGTGTTCGTGCCAAGCTCTATTACACAAACTTGTTTCTTTAGGGGCACTGGTAAGAGATAGAGAGGCTAGCAGCAGAGGGGTTAGCGACAAAAGGGTTAGAACTAAAGAAGTCAGATTGGACTCAAAACATTAACTTTTCTTCTCTCGCCACAGATGCTGCCAGACTTGCTGAGTTTATCCAGCAGTTCAGCTCTTAAGGAGTGTCTGAAAGAAGGTAAGTGAGAGGAGAGGTAAAGACATGGAGAGGTGAAGACGTGGAGAGGTGAAGAAGTGAACAGGGGGAGAGGTGAAGAAGTGAAAAAGTGAACGGGTGGAGAAGTGAAGAGGCGGAGAGGTGGGGAGGTCAAGAGGTGGAGAGGTTAAGAGTAGGAGAGGTTAAGACGTTGAGCAGTCAAGAGGTGGAGAGGTCAAGAGGTGGAGAGGTCAAGAAGTGGAGATGATAGATATCTGAGGTGGTTGAGGTCAGATATCTCAGGCGGTTGAGGTTAGATATCTCAGGCGGTTGAGGATAGATATCTCAGGTGGTTGAGGATAGATATCTCAGTTGGTTGAGGATTGATATCTGAGGTGGTTGAGGATAGATATCTGAGGTGGTTGAGGATTGATATCTGAGGTGGTTGAGGTAGATATCTCAGGTGGTTGAGGATTGATATCTCAGGTGGTTGAGGATAGATATCTCAGGTGGTTGAGGATAGATATCTGAGGTGGTTGAGGATTGATATCTGAGGTGGTTGAGGTAGATATCTCAGGTGGTTGAGGATTGATATCTCAGGTGGTTGAGGATAGATATCTCAGGTGGTTGAGGATAGATATCTGAGGTGGTTGAGTATTGATATCCGAGGTGGTTGAAGTCAGATATCTCAGGTGGTTGAGGATAGATAACTCAGGTGTTTGAGGATAGATATCTCATGTGGTTGAGGATAGATATCTCAGGTGGTTGGCGAAAGATATCTCAGGTGGTTGGTCATATATATCTCAGGTGGTTGGTGATAGATATCTCAGGTGGTTGGCCATATATATCTCAGGTGGTTGGTGATAGATATCTCAGGTGGTTGGTGATAGATATCTCAGGTGGTTGAGGATAGATATCTCAGGTGGTTGAGGATAGATATCTCAGGTGGTTGAGGATAGATATCTCATGTGGTTGAGAATAGATATCTCAGGTGGTTGGCGATAGATATCTCAGGTGGTTGAGGATAGATATCTCAGGTAGTTGAGGTTAGATATCTCAGGTGTTTGGCGATAGATATCTCAGGTGGTTGAGGTTAGATATCTCAGGTGGTTGGCCATATATATCTCAGGTAGTTGGTGATAGATATCTGAGGTGGTTGAGGATAGATATCTCAGGTGGTGGAGGATTGATATCTCAGGTGGTTGAGGTTAGATATCTCAGGTGGTTGGTGATAGATATCTCAGGTGGTTGAGGATAGATATCTCAGGTGGTTGAGGTTAGATATCTCAGGTGGTTGAGGATAGATATCTCAGGTGGTTGAGGATAGATATCTCAGGTGGTTGAGAATAGATATCTCGGGTGGTTGAGGATAGATATCTCAGGTGGTTGAGAATAGATAACTCAGGTGGTTGAGGATAGATATCTCAGGTGGTTGAGGATAGATATCTCAGGTGGTTGGTGATAGATATCTCAGGTGGTTGAGGTTAGATATCTGAGGTGGTTGAGAATAGATAACTCAGGTGGTTGAGAATAGATATCTCGGGTGGTTGAGTATAGATATCTCAGGTGGTGTTGGGGTCAGAGGAGGTTTCAGTGATAGGGAGGAACAATGCCATGGAGGGATTTGAAAATAAGGGTGAAAATTTTCAATCTCAGTTGTTTCTGTACCAGGAGCCATTATAGGCCAACTTGCAGAGTGGCGATGGATGGATAGGACTTGGTGCATGTGAGGACATGGGCAACAGAGTTTTGGGTGATCTGAAGCTTAAAGGGGGTAAAACATGGGTAGTCAGCCAGGAGTGTATATGAATAGTCAGCTGTAGAGTTAGTAAAGACATGAGGATTTCTGCAGCTGGGCAACGATGGAACTAAATGACATTCTCCAGGTGGAGATAGTTGATCTCAGTGATGGTGATGATCCATGGATCAGATCATCTTGGATCGGATACGACAAATTCTGTGCAGTCGGGTTCAGCTTCAGACTGTTGCCAGGTAGAAGGTTGAACTCAGTTGCTAAGGAATGGAGTTCGGAGCAATGACTGAAAACAATAGGTTTATACAAACATACTGAATATACAAACGAGGAGCAGGAGGAGGCCGTTCAGCCCCTCGCCTCTGCGCCGCCATTCAACAAATTACGGCTGATCTGATTGTGGTCTCAACTCGCCAATCTCACATAACCCCGATAACCTTTGACCCCCTTGTTAGTCAAGAATCTATCTACCTCTGCCTTAGAAATATTCAGTGACCCTGTATGCTCCACTCAGTGGGGAGAGAGTCCCAAAGGTTTATGGTCCTCAGGGAGTAAGAAATTCTTCTCTTCTACATCGTGTGGAGAACGCTTTAAACAATGTCCACTAGTTGTAGTCTCTCCCACAAGGGGAAACATCAGGGGTCGGGAAATCCCCAGGTTACCAGCACAACGGAGAATCCTGACAGCAGAGAAACCAGCCCATTGTCTCCCAAACGGAGAATCCCGACAGCAGAGAAACCAGCCCATTGTCTCCCAAACGGAGAATCCTGACAGCAGAGAAACCAGCCCATTGTCTCCCAAACGGAGAATCCTGACAGCAGAGAAACCAGCCCATTGTCTCCCAAACGGAGAATCCTGACAGCAGAGAAACCAGCCCATTGTCTCCCAAACAGAGAATCCCGACAGCAGAGAAACCAGCCCATTGTCTCCCAAACGGAGAATCCTGCCCAGAGTTAACGTTTCGAGTCTGACTTTGATTGATTGGTTGATTAACACATGTACAGTGAAAAGTATTTTTTCTGCGGCCAAGGGAACGTACATAGTACGTACGTAGTAGACAAAAAGAATAATGAACAAAGTACATCGACAAATAAATAATTGGTTACAGTGCGGAACAAGGGGCCAAACAAAGCAAATACATGAGCAAGAGCAGCATAGGGCACGTGAATAGTGTTCTTATAGGGAACAGATCAGTCCGAGGGGGAGTCGTTGAGGAGTCTAGTAGCTGTGGGGAAGAAGCTGTTCCTATGTCTGGATGTGCGGTTCTTCAGACTTCTGTACCTTCTGCCTGATGGAAGGGTCTGGAAGAAGGCAATGCCTGGGTGGGAGGGGTCTCTGACAATGCTGTCTGCCTTTCCGAGGCAGTAGACAGAATCAATGGGAGGGTGGCAAGCTTGTTTGATGCATTGGGCTGATAACTAAAGGAAGAAGAATTGTGATGGGCTTTTTCACTGACAGGAGGGAGGGTGAGGAATGACAACATGACAGGTCTGGGATCGGGTAAAGGGTGGGAGAGATTCAATACTGAAATTGCCATGGAACAAAAGGTAAAGGGATGGATAATGATGCAATAAAAAGACAGGCGAGTGTATAATAATCAGCTCGAGCTGTTTGAACTAACATGAAAACCAAGAATCAGACTGGGAGGTGGCAAAAAATAATCACAGTGGGGCACTGAGTTTGTGAAATAAACTCTGGAACGTTGAACTCAATGCTGAGCCCAGGAAGCAGTAAAGTGTCTATGTGGAAGGTGAGGTTCTGTCCCTCCAGCCGGTGTGGAGAGTCACTCAAACACTGGCCAAGAACAGAATGACAACAGATACTGCACTCCAGACACATTCCTCATTGTCTGTACTTTGGAACGACAGGAGGTTGTGAAAGGCACTATAGAAATTCAAGTCTTTCTTCCCATTTGGAGCCAAATCTCCCAAATCCAGGGCTGGAGGAAGTTTAAAGTCAATGATTTTAAGAAATGGGGGAGAGAAATTGGAGGGTGAGGGAGATTATTCGCATTGGCTGGTGATTGAGATGAAGCCAACAGCTGACTAAAAACCAACAGCTCTGGTCCTATTCTCTTAGAATTATATAAAAAATATCCATTCGGCCATCATCACCGTGCAAGCTCTATGAAAGAGCTATCCAGTTAGTCCCGCTCCTCCTGTTCTTTTGCCACATCCCTGCAATTATTCCCATCTGAAAGTCATATTTGAATCTTCGTCCCCTGCCATTTCAGGCAGGCCACAACAATTCGCTGCAAATATTTACTTCTCTTTCATCTCACCTCTGGTTTTTCTGTCACTTTACTGTTTGATGCTGCAGGTAGACCCAACTCTCAGCTTCAGAGAAACTTGCAACAAAAATGATAATCGCTGTAGCCAATGAAGAGGACAACTCATCGAATCAGGAAAAGGAGAGCAAGGAGGAGACCATTCTGGCCATTTTGGGCATCATTGGGACAATCCTCAACCTTGCAGTCATCATCTTTGTGTACATTTATACAACGCTGTAACCAGGACTTCCCACTGCGGTCAATAGAGACTACCTCCAGTTGGAAGTCACGCACAGTGATGCTGTTAATAGAATATCGTTGTACGCTGGGGAAGTCCTGACGTTTTTGACTATTCAGAGTGACTGAATTCAACAATTAATAGAACATAGAACAGTACAGCACAGAACAGGCCCTTCGGCACTCAATGTTGTGCCGAGCCATGATCACCCTACTCAAACCCACGTATCCACCGTATACCCGTAACCCAACAACCCCCCTCCCCTAACCTTACTTTTTTATTAGGACACTACGGGCAATTTAGCATGGCCAATCCACCTAACCCGCACATCTTTGGACTGTGGGAGGAAACCGGAGCACCCGGAGGAAACCCACGCACACAGGGGGAGGACGTGCAGACTCCACACAGACAGTGACCCAGCCGGGAATCGAACCTGGGACCCTGGAGCTGTGAAGCATTTATGCTAACCACCATGCTACCCTGCTGCCCCTAGTACATCAGATACAAACTGAATACAAGGACTGCTTTAGGTGGCGATCCTCCATGCAGATGGCCCATTCAATGCCAACAATGAGCTGGAACCAGACTAAGGGCCATAATTCTTTAAGCGCAGCACCGCAAGGTCTACATTGTTCCAAAGGGAAGGATAATCAGTAGGAGGCTGGCGATGTAATGAAGGAGGGGGGCATCCAGCCATTTAACTCCAGGAAATGCAACACATTTCTGACCAGATGCACGACTGCTGACTTCCTAACATTTACCCTGCAGATACACGCTGAGGAACGAGGGACTGATTTGCAATCCTCTAATTGACTCTCTTCTGGATCGATTCTCGGGAAACAACCTGGAAGGTTTTGCAGAAAAGGAAGGGACTAAGGAAATGGGCAACCCTGATACAAAAGAAAAGTACATTCACCCACCGAGATGGAATTATTGCAGATCCTGAGCTCCACAGTGAGTCTTCCCACTTGATTTCCTTTTGCATTTCTAGTTTTGTGGGATTGAGTCACTTCTGAACACACAATGGTTTCCCTGCTGTCACCGAAAGTGAACTCCAGGAGCTGCCATCTTCATCCTCCCAGATCCGCCAGATGGTGCCTTTGAGGGTCCACTGACGACGGACCAGCCTCTCCGTCAAGTAACTTTGCCAAGTGTCTGCTCATTCAGTAACGTCTGGGATGAGCCTATCCTCAGCCTGAGCACCCTGTCTCTGAACCCTCTGTCCCCGTGACTGGACAGGGTCATGTGACCCCCACACAGACTTGTCACCTGACTGGATTAGGTCATGTGACCTTCCACCTCGCCCAAGGAATGGTCATGTGACCTTGCCCGTGACTCCCAGTTCCAACAAGTGAATATGAGAGGGAAAGGAAGCACATTTTATAAGGAACTTGATTTTCCCACTTTTACAGCTTGTATTATGAAATGAGAAATGAAATGAGAAATGAGAATCGCTTATTGTCACAAGTAGGCTTCAAATTAAGTTACTGTGAAAAGCCCCTAGTCACCACATTCCGGCGCCTGTTCGGGGAGGCTGTTACGGGAATGAAAATGTACATTTGCATTATGTAAAAAAAAGAGAAAGCGATACTGTTTAAATTGTGAGCATTAACTTGATAGTTTATGGGATTACCAAAATATTTAATATGAAACCATCTTCCTAATATCTTTGGAGATATTTGATCCTGTTCTGAGTAAGTGACCTTTACCCCTTTTCCTTCACCTCTGATGTCGAACTCTGTTCAGAGAAAGCAGTCACCGATCGTGCGGTTTTGTGACTCTGAAATACGAAAGTAATTACTTGCATTTATCCTGGTGCCTTAATCTTCATTACAAATCCCCAGAGTGCTTGGAGAGCTGGCCAAAGATGGGGAAAGAGTTATGGGAGGTGACCTGCCCAAAGAGGTAGGCCCCTGAGGACCCACTCAAAGGCAAGGAGAAAGGAAACGAGAGCTAGTGTTTGATGGTGAGCAGACACATTTCGAATCGTTTGCTTAATGCAAATTAAATTAGCTGTAGCAGATCGAACAACACCACACAGTCCAGAGATTAAAACCAGGACTAACGGTTCCAAACCCCATGGAATCATTCACGTTCACTTCAGAGGACGGATGGAGCCTCAGTGTAACAGCTCATCAAAAAGACAGCGCCTCTGACAGTACAGCACTCTCTCAACAACAGACACTTACATTGATGTCACGCCTTTAGGTAAGAATGCACTTCACAGTGGTGTGATTAACTGAGCCAGAGAAGGGGATATTAGAAGAGATGATCAAAAGAACGGGAATGTATCACTGGAGATGAAGAGAGAAGGAGGTTTAGTGGGGGAGGGGGGGGGATTTCAAAGCTCAGGGTCCAGCCAGTCGAAGGCATTGTCACCAATAGTGGGTCAAAGGCAGTTGAGAATGACCTTCATATTCATACATGCTTTTCATAAAGGTCTTCAAATCTGAAGATAAATGAGAAAGCAACCCCTTAAGGCAGTTTACAGAGGGATTTAACGCAGGCTAGTTAAACAGCCCACTAAATATAGCAGCACTGCAAATGAGTACTGTTTATATTTATCCTAGATCAGCATGATTTACATTAGTGTTTGCCAAACCTGGGACCACAGGCTGATGGGGGTCCACAGAGACTTTCCAGCAGATTTGCAGGATGTGCACTGAACAGGGCTGGGAAGCCTGGAAGAGGAAGGGATGTACAGACACTACATGGGCATTTTCCGAGCGAGTTGACTACCTCAAGCTCAGGGAAGAGGGAGCACGGAGAGGGCTGAGTGTAACATAAAAATCGCTAGAGCTTGTCAGTAACCTCAAAGTAAACATCAATCACTAAATCCCCGAATACGTAAAAACACTTGTTACCAACAGTATTTTCATGCAAGGCTGTTTAGGAATTTCAGTGCTGGTTCAATGTTAGATACATGTGCCGTATATCCCAGCGACTAACTGAAGCATCTTCCTTTGGTTCTTCATTATAGGAAGAGTACAGATTGTACCCAACCAGCTTACACTCACAAAGCTCAAAACAAAATGCCTGGAGCTTGGGGAGCCTATAGCTCGCCATTGTTTCCTCCATGGCAATGTCTCAGCCAATCAGAGTTGACTGGCCAACCAATCAGCACCGTTTCTCCCGTACTATAAATTGTCGTGATGGTTTGAAATTTGGCCTTCTGCTGTTTGTCCTGATGAGTGCAAAATGAAAAACTTCAGCAACATGTCTCTCACTTCAGTAACGTTCTCTTTCATCTGACTGATTTACACCGCCAGGTGCGATAATTAAAGAAACGTGGAAACAATAGGCCACAAGATATGGAAACTACACAGCAAAAACTCAGAGCTCAGTGAGAACTCAAACGCACACTGGAACATCACTGATTGCCAGCTAGAAACATAAATGCAAATGAAATGCAATCAGGACTCTGACTGGTCTGCTGTTCCTCAACTGTTTGTGAGGATTTAATTGTCACACACACAGTAAACCCCAGCAGTTCAGTCCCAAAGTCCGGGGCCCCCAATGGAGCTGAAACAATTACCTAGCTGACTGCGTTCCCAAAGCGCTGACACAATAATCACCCCATCATTAAACAGGAGCTGGATAACAGCAACTTTCCCTGTCAGCTAATTATTCCAAACAGCAGGGACTCTGGCATGCAAATTTTCTTTGCGAGTGAAGTCGAAATGGAGAGCCAATGCTACCAAAGGGGGAAGATCTTGCATTTCCGTAGCACCTTTCACATCTTTTAGAATGTCTCAAGGTGCCTCACAGGGAATGGACACGCTCTTGATAGCAAATTACTGCAGGTGCAGGAGATCTGAAGTAAAAACAGAAAGCACTGCCAATGCGAAGCAGGTCTGGCAGCACGTGTGAGGAGAGAAACAGTGGAATTAAAGCCACTCCATCACAGCAGGAAACATGATGGCTGGGTCCCGTTGCCTCCCAAACATTGCCCAGAAAACCCTGCCAGATTTGCCTGTGTGAGGGTCCCTACTTGATTTGATTTCATTCATTGTCACAGGTACCAAAGTACAGCGAAAAGTACTTTTCTGCAGCCAAGGGAACGTACACAGTACGTACAGAGAAGCCAAAATTGAATAATTGACGAAGTACATTGACAAATGGTACATCGACAAACAGTGATTGGTTACAATGCGGAACAAGGGGCCAAACACAGCGAATTCATGAGCAAGAGCAGCATAGGGCACGTGAATAGTGTTCTTACAGGGAACAGATCAGTCTGAGGGGGAGTCGTTGAGGAGTCTAGTAGCTGTGGGGAAGAAGCTGTTCCTGTGTCTGGATGTGTGGGTCTTCAGGCTTCTGTACCTTCTGGTTGATGGAAGGATCTGGAAGAAGGTAATGCCTGGGTGGGAGGGGTCTCTGATAATGATGTCCGGCACTATGCCCTCGATCGGGGGACCCGGCGTTGGGAAGGTGAGTGCGGTGGACAAGCTGAAAAACATCCTTGTCTCCGACCCACTACTGATCCCCTCCTGCATCCGTCTCCCCACCATGGCCACCCCCACCTCCACTCATCTGTGTTGAGCGATCCAATGATGATCCCTGGTGAATTATTACCAGCAGCAGCAACCAATCCCAGTGGAGCTTCCGGCAATAGGGAGCTGGTGGCTTCTGCTTGGCTGTCAGCTCTTGGGGGGGGGGGACTTCTGTTGCTGGCGAGCTAGACCCCAGGGAAGCCAGTTAATTTGGTCAGAGCTCTCCTTGGTTCTCCTCCTGGTGGGTGTGATCCTATCACCAAATTCAGCCCAACATTTCAGGTTGGTGACCTTTGATATGTATTTCTGAATATTCAGAGGGAAGTTCTGTATTTCTCCGACCCCAGCCACTTGGTCATCTCCAACTCCCTTTACATTTCTATTGGTGATGGTGACTGTGCCTTCAAATGTTGAATTGTGGAACTTCCTCCCTAAATCTCTCCGTCTTTCTCTCTCTCATCTTGTAAAGCCTACCTGTGACTAGATACCTGGTCAGCCATCACAATGCTATGGTTCACTGTCAGTTGTCTGGCCACAGCCCCGTGAAGCACCTTGGGACATTCCGCTGCGGTAAAGGTGCGATAGAAATGCAAGTTGTTGTTGAGCAGTTTAAATTATCCCCACCTCACTGCTCATCCAATTGCTGCTGAGTTTCCTGATGTAAGATATTCGGGTAGTTATACCATCAGCCCCATCAACTCTGGGAGCTCAGCTGATCTGTTCCAGCCCGATCAATAAGGATTTCAATGGGTTACCGTTGACAAAGAAGTAAATAACAGAGATTGCAAGGGGAGAAGAGCGTAGAATCCACAAGGCAGATACACATTCTGATTTGGGAAGTTAGCTAAAAGCTCCGGTCAAATGGAAGAAGAAAGCCAGGTTGATGTCACACCATCTTTGAACAGGTAACAAGATTTCCAGATGGAGCTACTATCAGTGAAATATGTTTAACCCAGTAGATTCGGCAAGGGGGGAAAGCAAAGGAAATAAAATATACGCTGAACTAATTAAAACTTGGCAAATTATTTCCTGACACATCTGTTTAGATTAGCGGTTCCCAAATTGTTTTGGCCATGGAGTAGTTCAGCGGGACACAGGACTGTGTGGACCATCTATTGTTGCTGCCCCAGCTGTCTGTGCTGCCCATGAAAACTCATCAATATTAATGGTCAGAATGGTGCTGTTTTAATGAGACACCAATGGGACGTCTGGTTTCAACATGGAGAGCTTCATTCTGATGTGGGCTCCATGTTCAGCCAGTTCCTCTTTGGCCCCACAAGTGTTGAAGATCCCGATGTGTGTTGTAACAGTAACGTAAAGTTTACTGAAGTGCGTTGTTGCCTGTGTGCTTATGACGACTCGGGCCGCATGTGTGGGAGCCAGTCTGCTTGTGTTTTTTTAAATTCATTTCTGGGATGTGGGCTCTCTGGCTGGATCAGCATTTATTGCCCATCCCTAGTTGCCCTTGAGAAGGTGGTGGTGAGATGCCTTCTGGACCTCCTGCTGTCCACGTGATGTAGCTGCATCCACAGTGCTACTTGGGGGGTGGGGGTGGGGGGGGATGTTTTAAGATTTGGATCCAGCGACAGCGAAGGAGCGGCAATATTTTGCAAGTCAGGATGGTGCGTGACTTGGAGGGGAACGTGATCCAGGAGGTAGGTTTTAGGAAGAGAGAGGTGAAGAGGTTCAGGGTGGAATCTCCAGAGCTGAGGGAGCAGGTAGCTGAAGGCACGGCCGCCAATGGTGGAGCGATGGAAATCAGCGATGTTCAGGAGGCCGGAATTGAAGATATCTTGGAGAGTTGAGGAGCTGGAGAAGATTACAGAGATCGGGAGGGGTGAGGTCATGGGGCAATGTGAAAACAAAGATTAGAATTTTAGAACGGGGGCGTTTTCCAAACCAGATTGAATGTTGGTCAGTGGGGACAGGGGTGACGGTGAATGACACTTGGTACATGTTGGCAGGTTTGAATGGAAGATGGAAGGTTGGCTTGGGGAACATTGCAATAGTCAACTCCACAGGTAACAAAGACAAGGTTGAGTAATTTAGCAACCAAGGATCTGATATGGGGACAGATTTGAGACATGTTACAAATGACAGTCTTAGTGACACGGAAAGTATGTGGAGGAAGTTCATGTCAAGTTCAGAATGGCACCAATGTCACAACTATGTAAGGGATATGTGCCAAGGTCAGTACATGGTCCATATGTAGGGCATTTCGTTCTGTCTGTGAATTATAGAATCATAGAATTTACAGTGCGGAAGGAGGCCAATCAGCCCATCGGGTCTGCACTGGTCCTTGGAAAGAGCACCCTACCCAAGCCCACACCTCCACCCTATCCCCCTAACTCCACTTAACCTTTTGACACTAAGGGGCAATTTTGCATGGCTAATCCACCTAACCTACACATCTTTAGACTGTGCAAGGAAACTGGAGCACCCGGAGGAAACCCACGCAGACATGGGGAAAAGGTGCAAACTCCACACAGACAGTCACCCAAGGCTGCAATTGAACCCGGGTCCCTGGAGCTGTAGGCAGCAGTGTTAACCACTGTAACACCATGCCACCCTAATTCATGTGGTCATCCACAGCTCCTGCCTGTCTAACGTACCTTCCTCTGTTGCTGCACTGCATCTACCTTGCTGCCTTTCTCTTGGTTTAACTAAAGGCTATCTGTTTCACTGCCTGCTCGTGGATTCCTGGGACAGTGTCTGCAGCAGGCAGCATAGTGAGCTAATCCTTCCAGATGAGCACTTCCTGTATTTCAGGGTGTACAGTGTACGAACAGCACAGTGGGAGGAGGGAATCCTGCTATCGGACTGCCATTTAGAGCGGGCTATTGAATAGTGAAATTCCTCACAATGCAACACAGCTCCCCACCCTAGATTGCCTGTGTCCCGCCTTCACTTGAGTGATTGGAATGCACTTACCTCTCTTTGATGTGGTCAATGTTTGGAAACATTGGTGTTTCAGCACTTTAGAGTGACTGAACCATGAAGGGAGATGAATGAATCAAGGCTGCAGCTGGTTTGTGGGAGCTGCCAATCACAGTCCACTGCCAGAAAGTTAAGAATGGCTTGCAGCCAATGGATCTGAGGGGTTGAAACACTGCTCACAGCTGTTCTCCTTCCAGGAATGGACACCTGGAGCTTCCAGGTGAGTGTTACAGCTGTCATTTATTTCACTGTCCCGGTCTGGACTGCCCTCTAGCTTCCAGACAGGAGTCTCTTTTCTGGGGATGGGCTTCTGTCGAGGGTTTCCTTTAGTTAGATGGTCTCTCCAGGGATCCCTTAGTTAGCCATATCTCTGCGAGGGTTCCTTCAGTTAGGGGGTCTCTGTCGGGGGTCCCTTTAGGTAGACGGTCTCTGTGGGGGGGGGGTTCCCCTCAGTTAGGGGGTCTCTATTGGGGGTCCCTTTAGGTAGACGGTCTCTGTGGGGGGGGGGGGTTCCCTTAGTTAGGGGGTCTCTGTGGGGGGTCCCTTTAGGTAGACGGTCTCTGTGGGAGGGGGTTCCCTCAGTTAGGGGGTCTCTGTGGGGGGTCCCTTTAGGTAGACGGTCTCTGTGAGGGTTCCTTCAGTTAGGGGGTCTCTGTGGGGGGTCCCTTTAGGTAGACGGTCTCTGTGGGGGGGGAGGGTTCCCTCAGTTAGGGGGTCTCTGTCGGGGGTCCCTTTAGGTAGACGGTCTCTGGAGGGGGTTCTTTCAGTTAGGGGGTCTCTGTGGGGGGTCCCTTTAGGTAGACGGTCTCTGGAGGGGGTTCCCTCAGTTAGGGGGTCTCTGTGGGGGGTCCCTTTAGGTAGACGGTCTCTGGAGGGGGTTCCCTCAGTAACGGGGTCTCTGTGGGGGGTCCCTTTAGGTAGACGGTCTCTGGAAGGGGGTCTTTCAGTTAGGGGGTCTCTGTGGGGGGTCCCTTTAGGTAGACGGTCTCTGGAAGGGGGTTCTTTCAGTTAGGGGGTCTCTGTGGGGGGTCCCTTTAGGTAGACGGTCTCTGGAGGGGGTTCCCTCAGTTAGGGGGTCTCTGTGGGGGGGTCCCTTTAGGTAGACGGTCTCTGGAAGGGGTATCCCTCAGTTAGGGGGTCTCTGTGGGGGGTCCCTTTAGGTAGACGGTCTCTGTGGGGGGGGTTCCTTCAGTTAGGGGGTCTCTGTGGGGGGTCCCTTTAGGAAGACGGTCTCTGGAGGGGGTTCCCTCAGTTAGGGGGTCTCTATGGGGGGTCCCTTTAGGTAGACGGTCTCTGTGGGGGGGTTCCTTCAGTTAGGGGGTCTCTGTGGGGGGTCCCTTTAGGTAGACGGTCTCTGGAAGGGGGTTCCCTCAGTTAGGGGGTCTCTGTGGGGGGGTCCCTTTAGGTAGACGGTCTCTGGAGGGGGTTCCCTCAGTTAGGGGTCTCTGTGGGGGGTCCCTTTAGTTAGACGGTCTCTGGAGGGGGTTCCCTCAGTTAGGGGTTCTCTGTGGGGGTCCCTTTAGGTAGACGGTCTCTGGAAGGGGGTTCTTTCAGTTAGGGGGCCCCGAGGATCTCCCTATTAAAGGAGTCCTTGGGGGTTCTTGAGGGGGGGCATGTGTGTGTGTGGGGGGGGGGGGGGGGGATCTGGTAGAAAAAGGGGTGGGCATGCAGTGCATTGTGGTGGAGGAGAGTGCCCCTCGGATGGACTTTGAGGAGCAACTACCCTAAGCGGTTACACCTTGGCCCACCATGAGGACCAGCACTCCAGGGGCACGTTGGTAAATAGCAGAGGTGATCCGCACCCACATGATTCCCGGCCTAGGTGACCGGAGAATCACGGACAGCCATGGATCGGGCGTTGGGCCAGCTAAGCGGTTACAGATGGGTCAATAAGGGACCAATTTGCATTTATTTACATGTTCCTGTGAATCTCACTCCAGTCGGCAGCAGGAGGTATTAACATTGTGTTTGGCCGCTGATCCCGATTTTCCCGATTCCAATTGTCTGTCCCACCGTTATCCAGCCCATTATTCCTGAGTTTTTATTGTCCTCTTCAGTAAGCTGTCAGCTGCCAGATAAATGTAATCCTCCACCTTCTGCCCACAGGAGGTGTTGACCTTGGGTAGGATGCTCTTTACAAGAGCCGGTGCAGACTCGATGGGCCGAATGGCCTCCTGCACTGTAAATTCTCTGATAATCTATGAAGATATAACTGATCCTCTCTTCATCGCTCGCAACTTTCGTAAACTACCGAATGTCAATCTGCACTTCTGTTGAAAGTTTGCAAATCTCTCCCCATTGATTGTGGGCTGGAGCTGCTGTCCCAGCCGACATATCCTTTTATGTTTTTGCACAATTCATTCACATTTTCTTCTGGCACTACCATAGGTCAATGTTCCAAATGAGTATTAAATTACGGGATTCTCTGATTCTGAGGCTAAGTGTTGACGCCGTTGTAAACGCCGTCGCGTTTCCCGAATGCATCAACACGGCCTCAGGAGTAGCAATTCTGGCCCCTACAAGGGGTCAGCACGACACTGGAGCGAGCCACACCACTCCAGCTGCCAATCCCGGCGTCAGATGGGCGACGCGGGTCTGCGCATGCGCAATAGGACGTGCGCGGTTTCCGCGCATTCGCGGTGTCTCCCTTCTCCCCGCCGGCCCCGACACAACATGGCGCAGGTCTACAGGGGCCGGCGCGGAACCAACCCCAGCCCGAGAGGCTGGCCCGCCGATCAATGGGCCCCGATCACGGGCCAGGCCACAGCTGAGACCCCCCCCCGCCCGCCCCGGGGCCGGACCCCCACTTCCCCCCTGCCACAGGCTACCCCGGATCCTTCGCCGAGGTCCCTCCGGGTAAGGCCAGGTTAGAACGGCGCCAGCGGGACTCATGGCCCAACGATTCTGTGGCCCACAGGGGGGCAGCACAGCGCCGGAGAGACCCACGCTGCTCCATCTGCCGTACGCGGCCATGCACTGCTGGCTGCGGGTCCGCGCATGTGCACGGCGACCGCTTCCCCGTCGGCCCCACGCAACATGGCGGACGCACACAGCGGCCCGGCGTGGAAGAAGGTAGGCCCCCCCCCCATATCATGCGTGACCGCCGATTGGTGGCCCCCGATCGTGGGCCTGGCCATCGTGCAGGCCCCCCCCCCCCCCCCCCCCCCCCGGAGACTGATCCCCCCCCGCCCCTCGCCAGGACGGCCAACGCAGCCGCGATGCTGAGCTCCCGCCGGTTGGAACCATGTGGGCCTCACGGTAGCATGGTGGTTAGCATAAATGCTTCACAGCTCCAGGATCCCAGGTTCGATTCCAGCTTGGGTCACTGTCTGTGCGGAGTCTGCACGTTCCCCCCCGTGTGTGCGTGGGTTTCCTCCGGGAGCTCCGGTTTCCTCCCACAGTCCAAAGATGTGCGGGTTAGGTGGATTGGCCATGCTAACTTGCCCGTAGTGTCCTAAAAAGTAAGGTTAAGGAGGGGGTTGTTGGGTTACGGGTATAGGGTGGATACGTGGGTTTGAGTAGGGTGATCATTGCTCGGCACAACATCGAGGGCCGAAGGGCCTGTTCTGTGCTATACTGTTCTATGTTCTATGTTCTATGTTCTATGTTCGAACAACACCGGCGAGAATTCGACGGCCGACTGTGGAGAATCGCTGCGGGGGCAAATTTCAATGGCCGACGCCACGTCAACCGCACGCGTATGACTGGCGACGATTCTCCGTTCGCCGGAGAATCGCGTGGCAGAGTCGGAACCAATCGCGGGTCTGAGGCCCCATTCTGCGCCCACGCGCTGAGCGCCATTTCAGTGCAGCGGCTCGGAGAATCCCGACCCAGATTTTTCCAAATTCCATTCATATACAAGTTGAAGCAGTTTATAAAACCGGACCAAGCCAGGAAAATGGGTTCTGTTCAAATCTCTTTTATTGATGCAC
Organism: Scyliorhinus canicula; assembly: GCF_902713615.1. Classification (NCBI taxonomy): domain Eukaryota; kingdom Metazoa; phylum Chordata; class Chondrichthyes; order Carcharhiniformes; family Scyliorhinidae; genus Scyliorhinus; species Scyliorhinus canicula. The sequence goes on from NC_052147.1 coordinate 6,104,529, forward strand.
TTATTCATGAGAGAAAAAAGAAATCACACAATACTCATTAACCAGTCACCAGAAATGACTCCCATGGCACGTGCGAAATCTGATATCGGCACATCAAGCCAGCAAATGAATCACCCACTATGAACACTTCCAACACAGTTTACTCCACATCAGAGAAGCCTTTGAATTCACTGTCTCTGTGTTCGCTGCTCACTTGGAGCTGAGGGCGGCAGTGAATCTCCCTTCGTCCTCCATGCCAGAGTTACCTCTGGCTGAATCTGGGGTTTCTCTGCTCTGCCGATAATCCTAGTTTCGATGAACCTGTTCATGATCATCTCTTCAGACGCACTGTCCCATTTGCCCAGAACTAATCAATGTAAGAAGTCTTACAACACCAGGTTAAAGTCCAACAGGTTTGTTTCAAACACGAGATTTCGGAGCGCAGCTGCGCTCCGAAAGCTCGTGTTTGAAACAAACCTGTTGGACTTTAACCTGGTGTTGTAAGACTTCTGACTGTGCTCACCCCAGTCCAACGCCGGCATCTCCACATCATAACTAATCAATGACTAATCGATAGATAGATCGAAGTGGCAGAAAGATTAGGCCTGATCACATGGTGAAATAGGCCTCGTCTTATACACCCAGAAATATGTTAATTTAAAACCCGCTGTCACCACTGTGTTCTTGTTGTGTTTTGCATTGTCGATGTAATAATCACACTTGAAGCTTGAGAGCTCTTTATGTTGAATATTTGCCACACTCCCTTGTACAAAGGAATGACTGATTTGGACTGGGCCTGTTATATTTCTCCGCTGGCCCCCGGAACATACCATTTGGTTCCTCGCCGACTTCATCACTGGAATTTACAGATAATACAACAATATGTAACAATGTTTCTGGCCAAGGTCAGAGCCTAAATCATCCAATGATGCTGGAGGTATACAGGGCAAGCATGGTCTTGCTTAAATCCCAGCTCCCCCATACCCTGCTGACTGTCACAGTCAGCAAGCTGCCGATGGTGACACACCATGGGTTCTGCTGGAGAGACCTCATTGAGGCAGTACACAGGATGTGCACGGATATGCCTGGAGCACTTTCAATGTCAAGGAGCAGAGAGGAGACCGGCTCCACCTTGGCAGAGGGCATTGGGGCGAGCTTGCGGCCTCTGCTCCATACCCCTGTCAAACTGCACACCCAGAGTCACTGTCACTGCTGACCAAATAACTGTTGCAGCCTTTGTGTGGCGTGGTCATCGTATCCGCTGCCCTCACTCCGAGGATACAGCCCACGGCAGCTCCCCACAGTCATTCCAGGCACTTTGTAGCTGTTAATAAGAACAACATTGCTCCTATTTTGGTTGCCTGGTAGCACTGCGCTTACCACACACCTAACACTGATTGTTTACAGAGTAATGTGTATGTTGCCTAGCCCACGTTTTTTACCCTGTGCTGTTTAACATCACGTTCGTCCAGCTTCACAGGCTTCCGGCCTTCACTGGGTGTACCCACCAGAGGGCACACTGAGTAGCTGTGCCCATGAGAGGGCATACAGAATCCCTACAGTGCAGAAGGAGGTCATTTGGCCCATCGAGTCTGCACCAACCCTCGGAAAGAGCACCCTACCCAGGCCCACTCCCCACCCTGGCCCACACCCCACCCAGGCCACTCCCCACCCTGGCCCACACCCCACCCAGGCCCACTCCCCACCCAGGCCCACTCCCCACCCTGGCCCACACCCCACCCAGGCCCACACCCCACCCAGGCCCACACCCCACCCAGGCCCACTCCCCACCCAGGCCCACTCCCCACCCAGGCCCACTCCCCCCCCAGGCCCACTCCCCACCCTGGCCCACACCCCACCCAGGCCCACACCCCACCCAGGCCCACTCCCCACCCAGGCCCACTCCCCACCCAGGCCCACACCCCACCCAGACCCACTCCCCACCCTGGCCCACACCCCACCCAGGCCCACACCCCACCCAGGCCCACTCCCCACCCTGGCCCACACCCCACCCAGGCCCACTCCCCACTCCCCACCCTGGCCCACACCCCACCCTGGCCCACACCCCACCCAGGCCCACTCCCCACCCAGGCCCACTCCCCACCCTTGCCCACACCCCACCCAGGCCCACTCCCCACCCTGGCCCACACCCCACCCAGACCCACTCCCCACCCTGGCCCACACCCCACCCTGGCCCACTCCCCACCCAGACCCACTCCCCACCCAGGCCCACACCCCACCCTGGCCCACTCCCCACCCAGACCCACTCCCCACCCAGGCCCACACCCCACCCTGGCCCACACCCGACCCAGACCCACACCCCACCCAGGCACACACCCCACCCAGGCCCACACCCCACCCAGGCCCACTCCCCACCCTGGCCAACACCCCACCCAGGCCCACACCCCACAAACCCAGGCCCACACCCCACCCAGGCCCACTCCCCACCCAGGCCCACTCCCCACCCTGGCCAACACCCCACCCAGGCCCACACCCCACAAACCTAGGCCCACACCGCACCCAGGCCCACACCCCACAAACCCAGGCCCACTCCCCACCCAGGCCCACGCCCCACAAACCTAGGCCCACTCCCCACCCAGGCCCACACCCCACCCAGGCCCAGACCCCACAAACCCAGGCCCACACCGCACCCAGGCCCACACCCCACAAACCCAGGCCCACTCCCCACCCAGGCCCACACCCCACAAACCTAGGCCCACACCCCACCCAGGCCAACACCCCACCCAGGCCCACTCCCCACCCAGGCCCACACTTCACCAAGACCCACACCCCACCCAGGCCCACACCCCACCCAGGCCCACACTCCACCCAGGCCCACACCCCACCCAGGCCCACACTTCACCAAGGCCCACACCCCACCCAGGCCCACACACAACCCAGGCCCACACTCCACCAAGGCCCACACCCCACCCAGGCCCACACTCCACCAAGGCCCACACCCCACCCAGGCCCACACTTCACCAAGGCCCACACCCCACCCAGGCCCACACACAACCCAGGCCCACACTCCACCAAGCCCCACACCCCACCCAGGCCCACGCCCCACAAGCCCAGGCCCACACCCCACAAACCCAGACCCACACCCCACAAATCCGTAACCTTACCTAACCTTTAGACACTAAGGGGCAATTTATTTATTTTTAAATTTAGACTACCCAATTATTTTTTCCAATTAAGGGGCAATTTGGCGTGGCCAATCCACCTAGCCTGCACACCTTTGGGTTGTGGTGGTGAAACCCACGCAGACGTGGGGAGAATGTGCAAACTCCACACCACACAGACGGTGACACAGGGCCGGGATTCAAACCCGGGTCCTCAGCGCCGTATGCAGCAGTGCTAACCACTATGTCACCATGCTGCCCACTAAGGGGCAATTTAGCGTGGCCCATTCACCTAACCTGCATATCCTTGGACTGTGGGAGGAAACCGGAGAACCCGGAGGAAACCCACGCAGACACGGGGAGAACGTGCTGACTCCGCACAGAGTGACCCAAGCCGGGAATCGAACCTGGATCTCTGGCGCTGTGAGGCAGCAGTGCTGACCACTGTGCCATTAGGCCACCGATGAGAGGGTCGCGAGGGGGCACAGTGAGTGGCTGTGCCCAGAGAGAGTTGGTGCTGAACCTCCGTAATGCCACAATGGAGATGAGTTTCTCAGACAGTTACTCCAGGAACCAACTTCTATATTAAAATGTTAGATTAATAGATTTATTTATTCATTAAAATTTGCTTTGGCTAATATAGCCGGCAGATTTCAGAGGGACCAATTAGAGGCAGGTACAAAACTCCATTATCTTTTTATTACAACAGAATGAGTCAGAGGCCTCCTGAGGTGGGAGTGCCCTGGATTGAAGATTAGTTCTGAATGTACTGATGGATTGGTACGGTCGAGAGAGAGGCTGTGGGAGGAGATGAATTGGGTGGATAGAGCCTTTGATGGGGGAAGAGTCCATCACACGAACCTGCCTCCCATCCATTGACTCTGTCTACACATCCCGCTGCCGGGGGAAAGCGGGCAGCATAATCAAAGACCCCTCCCATCCGGCTCACTGATGCACGATCAATGACTACTAAAGTGAGGTTGTAGTCCAACTGAAGGCTTTAATAAGCTAGATGTTTCCCCCCCAGCAGCTCAGGTACAGAAAGGAAGCTGCTGGGGTGGCACAGCTCTTATACCCCGCCTTGCAGGGCGGAGCTACCATACAGGCTCGACCAATGGAAAGCATACATTATCTACCAATAGTGTTCCAGCATTACTAGGTACCGTCATACCTCTACACAGACTACCACATTCACCCCCTGTTAAAAAAGAGTCCGGCGGGGGTGGTGGCTTGGTATTACAACATGGTAACGTAGTAGAAGTTATGGTTATGGAGTACCGTAATACCTCCGTACAGCGTTTTGCCTTATTATCATAACTATATACAATTTTACAATTTTACAATTAACTATATACACGTTAAAATGAAGCAATCAGTCGACCGGGGGTCCTGGTCATCCTCTGTGATCGTTGAAGCTTTGGTGGTGACGCCGGTGGAGGTTCGGGCGTCTGTGACTCCGGGAGCGTGGTTTCGATCTCTGTGGCAGCTTCAACACCCCTAGACGGCGCTGGTGGGGACGCTGCTTGACCTGGGAAGGGAGTGTCTGTGGGGTGCGTCGGTGGGCGGGGGGGGGGGGCCTAGACGGGGCCGGCGGAAGAACCGATCCTCCTGGGAAGGGGGCGGCTGTAAGGTGCACCGGTGGGATGGAGGGTGGGACTGGTGGTGGGGGTGTGCGCGGGAATCCGGCGGGCGCCAGGTCTGAGTGGGAACCGGAGGCCAAGGAGATTTTCTGATTAACAGGATGGACGGGGAGAGAATAGCGCCTTACCGTGTCGGGGTGTATGAAGCTCTCCGTGCTCCCAGAGTCGATTAAGCAGGACGTCTCGTGTCCGTTGATTCGCACCGCTGTTGCAGCAGTTGAGAGTATTCGAGGCCGAGACTGGTCCAGTGTCACCGAGGCTAATCGTGGCAGCAGCTGGGTGTTCTCGTCGGGCGGTGTGTGGTCATCTGCCCATCTGATGGTCCCATCTCCATCCAAGATGGCGGCGCCCGTGGCTGTGGGTGCACAAAATGGCGGCGCCCATCCATCACACGCGGCGTCAGCAGAACAAGATGGCGGCGCCCAGAGGCCACACGTGGCCCTGGAGGAGGAAGATAGTGGCGCTCGCTGGCCGCACGGGGCCCGTGGAGAGGGTTGTAGTGGCGGTCCGCATTCGCTACCGGAGACCGCAGCGACCGCCCGGGCCTGGCATACCGCCACGAAGTGGCCCTTTTTGCCGCACCCTTTCCAGGTGGACGAACGGGCTGGGCAGCGCTGTCGGGGGTGTTTGGCTTGCCCGCAAAAATAGCAGCGGGGCCTCCCGGGGTTGCCGGGCCGTCTCGCAGCACAAGCTTGTTGGGGGATGTGGGATGCCTCGGAGTCGGCTGCAGAGGGATCCCACGCTGCTCAGGGGGCTGACGCACGTTCAGGGGCGAGGCGCGGGCGTTTCGTGAGGCCACATCCAGGGAGCCGGCAAGGGCCCGAGCCTCCTTGAGGCCGAGAGTTTCTTTCTCCAGCAAACGCTGCCGGATTTGAGAAGACAGCATACCCGCAACAAAAGCCTCTCGAATCAACAGTTCAGTGTGGGCGTTTGCTGAAACAAGCGAGCAGCTGCAGTTTCTCCCCAACACTAGGAGCGCAGGGTAGAATTCTTCCAGTGACTCACCAGGAATCTGTCGCCTCGTCGCTAGTAGATGCCGGACGTAGACCTGATTCATAGGGCGAATGTAATGTCCTTTTAGCAACTCCATCGCAGCATCAAAGTCGTCTGCGTCCTTGATGAGGGTGTAGATTCTGGGCTCACCCTCGAGTGCAGGATCTGCAGTTTCAGTTCTCTTGTGGGTGTGTTTTCTGCCGTTCCCAGGTAGCCTTTGAAGCACGTTAGCCAGTGCTTGAAAGTCGCCGCCGAGTTTACTGAGTTGCAGACACTCTGGCTTGATTCGGAGCTCCATTCTTTAAATCTAACTGATTAAATCGATGCACAATCAATGACTACTAAAGCGAGGTTGTAGTCCAACTGAAGGCTTTAATAAGCTAGATGTGTCGTTCCCCCCCCCCCCCCCCCCCCCCCGCAGCTCAGGTACAGAAAGGAAGCTGCTGGGGCGGCACGGGCTCTTATACCCCGCCTTGCAGGGCGGAGCTACCATACAGGCTCGACCAGTGGAAAGCATACATTATCTACCAATGGTGTCCCAGCATTACTAGGTACCGTCATACCTCTACACAGACTACCACAGACACAACTGTGGCTTTATTGCAGTCAGATCTGTGGCCTCCCACAGCAGCTGGCGAAATGGCTGCCGAATAGAGGACACGCATATTCATACTCCTCCTACAGGGCGGAGCCAGCAGGCAGGGGCTACCGGCGAACCAGTAGTACAGGTCCTACCTAACATCACTTAATGCAGGTATAACAGTGGTTTACCACACTTCCTCACTCTTCCAACTTCTTCCATCGGGCAGGAGACACAGAAGTCTGAGAACACGCACGAACAGACTCAAAAACAGCTTCTTCCCCACTGGCACCAGACTCCAAAATGATCCTCTTATGGACTGACCTCATTAACACTACACCCTGTATGCTTCATCCGATGCCAGTGTTTATGTAGTTACATTGTATATCTTGTGTTGCCCTGTTATGTATTTTCTTTTATTTCCTTTTCTTTTCATGTACTTAATGATCTGTTTGAACTGCTCGCAGAAAAATACCTTTCACTGTACCTTGGTACACGAGACAATTAAAAAAAAAATCCAAATTCAAGGGACAGGCTCTATCCTGAATCAGAGAATCTCTACAGTGCATAAGGAGGCCATTCAGCCCATCGAGTCTGCACCGAGACTCTGAAAGAACATCCTACCTCGGCCCTATACCTGTAACCTCAACTAACCTGAACATCCCTTGGTAAATGGGGTAATTTAATCATGTCCAACCCACCTAACCTGCACATCTATGGACTATGGGATGAAACTGGTGCACGTGGAGGAAACACATGCAGACACGGGGAGAATGTGCAGACTCCGCACAGACAGTGACCCAAGGCTGGAATTGAACACGGGTCCTTAGTGCTGTGAGGCAGCAGTGCTAACCCAGGTCCCTGGCACTGTGACACAGCAGTGTTAACCCGGGACCCTGGCACTGTGAGGCAGCAGTGTTAACCCGGGTCCCTGACACTGTGAGACAGCAGTGTTAACCCGGATCCCTGGCGCTGTGAGGCAGCAGTGTTAACCCGGGTCCCTGGCACTGTGAGACAGCAGTGTTAACCCGGGTCCCTGACACTGTGAGACAGCAGTGTTAACCCGGATCCCTGGCGCTGTGAGGCAGCAGTGCTAACCCAGGTCCCTGGCACTGTGAGACAGCAGTGTTAACCCGGGTCCCTGGCACTGTGAGACAGCAGTGTTAACCCGGGTCCCTGGCACTGTGAGGCAGCAGTGCTAACTTGGGTCCCTGGCGCTGTGAGGCAGCAGTGCTAACCCGGGTCCCGGGTGCTATGAGGCAGCAGTGCTAACCCAGGTCCCAAGCGTTGTGAGGCAGCAGTGCTAACCAAGGTCCCTGGCACTGAGAGGCAGCAGTGTTAACCAGGATCTCTGGCACTGTGAGATAGCAGTGCTAACCCGGGTCCCTGGCGCTGTGAGACAGCAGTGCTAACCCGGGTCCCTGGCGCTGTGAGGCAGCAGTGCTAACCCGGGTCCCTGGCGCTGTGAGGCAGCAGTGCTAACATGGGTCCCTGGCACTGGAATATAATTGTGGGGTTCGGGTGGTTTATATATAGAATAACAGATACCTGGAAGAGACGTACAGACTGGAATCTAACCAAAGGGATCGGGGTGGTTTGTAACAGGTAGCCGGGAGTGAGTTACAGACTGGAATCTAATCGAGGGTTTCAGGATGGTTTTCTATAGAATATCAGATACGCGGGAGTGAGTTACAGACTGGACTCTAATCGAGGGGTTCGGGTGGTTTATATATAGAATAACAGATACCCAGGAGTGAGTTACAGACTGGAATCTAATCGAGAGGTTCAGGGTGGTTTATATGTAGAATAACAGATACCCGGGAGTGAGTTACAGACTGGAATCTAATCGAGGGGTTCGGGGCGGTTTATATATAGAATATCAGATACCCGGGAGTGAGTTACAGACTGGAATCTAATCGAGGGGTTCGGGGTGGTTTATATAAAGAATGGTAGCCATGATGTGGAGATGCCGGCGTTGGACTGGGGTAAGCACAGTAAGAAGTCTTACAACACCAGGTTAAAGTCCTGAAGAAGGAGCCGTGCTCCGAAAGCTCGTGTTTGAAACAAACCTGTTGGACTTTAACCTGGTGTTGTAAGACTTCTTACTGTATATAAAGAATAACAGATACCCAGGAGTGAGTTACAGACTGGAATCTAATCGAGGGGTTCGGGGTGGTTTCTATATAGAATAACAGATACCCGGGAGTGAGTTACAGACTGGAATCTAATCGAGGGGTTCGGGGTGGTTTATATATAGAATAACAGATACCCGGGAGTGAGTTACAGACTGGAGTCTAATCGAGGGGTTCAGGGTGGTTTATATATCGAATAACAGATACCTGGGAGTGAGTTACGGACTGGAATCTAATCGAGGGGTTCGGGGTGGTTTATATATAGAATAACAGATACCCGGGAGTGAGTTACAGACTGGAATCTAATCGAGGGGTTCGGGGTGGTTTATATATAGAATAACAGATACTCGGGAGTGAGTTACAGACTGGAGTCTAATCGAGGGGTTCAGGGTGGTTTATATATAGAATATCAGATACCCGGGAGTGAGTTACAGACTGGAATCTAATCGAGGGGTTCGGGGTGGTTTCTATATAGAGTAACAGATACCTGGGAGTGAGTTACAGACTGGAATCTAATCGAGGGGTTCAGGGTGGTTTATATATAGAATAACAGATACCCGGGAGTGAGTTACAGACTGGAGTCTAATCGAGGGGTTCGGGGTAGTTTATATAAAGAATAACCGATACCCGGGAGTGAGTTACAGACTGGAATCTAATCGAGGGGTTCGGGGTGGTTTATATATAAAATAACAGATACCCGGGAGTGAGTTACAGACTGGAGTCTAATCGAGGGGTTCAGGGTGGTTTATATATCGAATAACAGATACCTGGGAGTGAGTTACGGACTGGAATCTAATCGAGGGGTTCGGGGTGGTTTATATATAGAATAACAGATACCCGGGAGTGAGTTACAGACTGGAATCTAATCGAGGGGTTCGGGGTGGTTTATATATAGAATAACAGATACTCGGGAGTGAGCTACAGACTGGAGTCTAATCGAGGGGTTCAGGGTGGTTTATATATAGAATATCAGATACCCGGGAGTGAGTTACAGACTGGAATCTAATCGAGGGGTTCGGGGTGGTTTCTATATAGAGTAACAGATACCCGGGAGTGAGTTACAGACTGGAATCTAATCGAGGGGTTCGGGGTGGTTTATATATAGAATAACAGATACCCGGGAGTGAGTTACGGACTGGAATCTAATCGAGCGGTTCGGGGTGGTTTCTATATAGAATAACAGATACCCGGGAGTGAGTTACAGACTGGAATCTAATCGAGGGGTTCGGGGTGGTTTATATATAAAATAACAGATACCCGGGAGTGAGTTACAGACTGGAATCTAATCGAGGGGTTCGGGGTGGTTTATATATAGAATAACAGATACTCGGGAGTGAGTTACAGACTGGAATCTAATCGAGGGGTTCGGGGTGGTTTATATAAAGAATAACAGATACCCGGGAGTGAGTTACAGACTGGAATCTAATCGAGGGGTTCGGGGTGATTTATATATAGAATAACAGATACCCGGAAGTGAGTTACAGACTGGAGTCTAATCGAGCGGTTCGGGGTGGTTTATATAAAGAATAACAGATACCCAGGAGTGAGTTACAGACTGGAATCTAATCGAGGGGTTCGGGGTGGTTTCTATATAGAATAACAGATACCCGGGAGTGAGTTACAGACTGGAATCTAATCGAGGGGTTCGGGGTGGTTTATATATAGAATAACAGATACCCGGGAGTGAGTTACAGACTGGAGTCTAATCGAGGGGTTCAGGGTGGTTTATATATCGAATAACAGATACCTGGGAGTGAGTTACGGACTGGAATCTAATCGAGGGGTTCGGGGTGGTTTATATATAGAATAACAGATACCCGGGAGTGAGTTACAGACTGGAATCTAATCGAGGGGTTCGGGGTGGTGTATATATAGATTAACAGATACCCAGGAGTGAGTTACAGACTGGAATCTAATCGAGGGGTTCGGGGTGGTTTATATAAAGAATAACAGATACCCGGGAGTGAGTTACAGACTGGAATCTAATCGAGGGGTACGGGGTGGTTTATATATAGAATAACAGATACCCGGGAGTGAGTTACAGACTGGAATCTAATCGAGAGGTTCGGGGTGGTTTATATATAGAATAACAGATACCCGGGAGTGAGTTACAGACTGGAATCGAATCGAGGGGTTCGGGGTGGTTTCTATATAGAATAACAGATACCCGGGAGTGAGTTACAGGCTGGTATCTAATCGAGGGGTTCGGGGTGGTTTCTATATAGAATAACAGATACCCGGGAGTGAGTTACAGACTGGAATCTAATCGAGGGGTTCAGGGTGGTTTATATATAGAATAACAGATACCCGGGAGTGAGTTACAGGCTGGAATCTCATCGAGGGGTTCTGGGTGGTTTCTATATAGAGTAACAGATACCTGGGAGTGAGTTACAGACTGGAATCTAATCGAGGGGTTCGGGGTGGTTTATATATAGAATATCATATAATGTGTCTCAGGATCTCGCAAATTATTTGAAGATAATGAAACACTTTTGTAACTATAGTAACCACTGTATAATGGAGGAAATGTGTTGACCACAATGCACATGCAAGATCCGACTGATAATCGGCTCAGAACAGATACTCGTTAAACTTGTGAATATCAGGTGGGGAAGCGGAAATTATTTTCATACATCAAAACATATCAACCATTCCTCGGAGCCCCTTGACACTAATCATCCCGTCCCCTTGACACTAATCATCCCGTCCCCTTTACTGGGATTAATCCGTCCCCTTTACTGGGATCAGCCCGTCCCCTTTACTGGGATCAATCCGTCCCCTTTACTGGGATCAGCCCGTCCCCTTTACTGGGATCAGCCCGTCCCCTTTACTGGGATCAGCCCGTCCCCTTTACTGGGATCAATCCGTCCCCTTTACTGGGATCAATCCGTCCCCTTTACTGGGATCAGTCCGACCCCTTTACTGGGATCAGCCCGTCCCCTTTACTGGGATCAGCCCGTCCCCTTTACTGGGATCAGCCCGTCCCCTTTACTGGGATCAGCCCGTCCCCTTTACTGGGATCAATCCGTCCCCTTTACTGGGATCAGCCCGTCCCCTTTACTGGGATCAACCCATCCCCTTTACTGGGATCAGCCCGTCCACTTTACTGGGATCATCCCGTCCCCTTGACACTAATCATCCCGTCCCCTTTACTGGGATCAATCCGTCCCCTTTACTGGGATCAATCCGTCCCCTTTACTGGGATCAGCCCGTCCCCTTTACTGGGATCAATCCGTCCCCTTTACTGGGATCAATCCGTCCCCTTTACTGGGATCAATCCGTCCCCTTTACTGGGATCATCCCGTCCCCTTGACACTAATCATCCCGTCCCCTTTACTGGGATTAATCCGTCCCCTTTACTGGGATCAGCCCGTCCCCTTTACTGGGATCAATCCGTCCCCTTTACTGGGATCAGCCCGTCCCCTTTACTGGGATCAGCCCGTCCCCTTTACTGGGATCAGCCCGTCCCCTTTACTGGGATCAGCCCGTCCCCTTTACTGGGATCAGCCCGTCCCCTTTACTGGGATCAGCCCGTCCCCTTTACTGGGATCAATCCGTCCCCTTTACTGGGATCAGCCCGTCCCCTTTACTGGGATCAACCCGTCCCCTTTACTGGGATCAGCCCGTCCACTTTACTGGGATCATCCCGTCCCCTTGACACTAATCATCCCGTCCCCTTTACTGGGATCAATCCGTCCCCTTTACTGGGATCAATCCGTCCCCTTTACTGGGATCAGCCCGTCCCCTTTACTGGGATCAATCCGTCCCCTTTACTGGGATCAATCCGTCCCCTTTACTGGGATCAATCCGTCCCCTTTACTGGGATCATCCCGTCCCCTTGACACTAATCATCCCGTCCCCTTTACTGGGATTAATCCGTCCCCTTTACTGGGATCAGCCCGTCCCCTTTACTGGGATCAATCCGTCCCCTTTACTGGGATCAGCCCGTCCCCTTTACTGGGATCAGCCCGTCCCCTTTACTGGGATCAGCCCGTCCCCTTTACTGGGATCAGCCCGTCCCCTTTACTGGGATCAGCCCGTCACCTTTACTGGGATCAATCCGTCCCCTTTACCGGGATCAGCCCGTCCCCTTTACCGGGATCAGCCCGTCCCCTTTACCGGGATCAGCCCGTCCCCTTTACCTGAATCACCCTGTCCCCTTTACCTGAATCACCCTGTCCCCTTTACCTGAATCACCCTGTCCCCTTTACCTGAATCACCCTGTCCCCTTTACCTGAATCACCCTGTCCCCTTTACCTGAATCACCCTGTCCCCTTTACCTGAATCACCCTGTACTGTTTATTGCCCTTTACTGGGGTGAGACTGGCCTTTCCCTTCGCAAACTGAGCTCCTGGAAACTGAATTCATGGATTTAATTTGTTCTTCCGTTGTCCTTCACCAATATTCTTGAGAAAATAGAACAGATCAAGGTGGGTGCAAAGTGCTGGCAGAGTTGTTGTGGATTGAAAGTCTGTCTGTTTTGAGTCCAGTGATGTGGCAGCTCCCTCTGCTGGGCATAGGGTTTGAACAAATTGTTAATGAGTCAGAAACATGGGAGTATTGGGGTGATTCAGAGCTGCTGGTCTGACTCAGACAGCGCAATTTAACGGGAGGAAAAATTCTCAGCTGGCGGAATTCTCCATTTTGCCGGCGCCCAGAGTTTTCCCAACGGCGTGGGGCTGCCCCACAATGGGAAACCCCGGGCGCGATTCTCCGCTCCCCACGCCGGGTGGGAGAATCGCTGGAGGGCCGGGCGACTCATTTCACGCCCCCCTGGCGCCCCCCGCGATTCTCCCACCCCCGTGCTCGGAAGAATCGCCGCTCACCGTTTTTCACGGCGACCGGCGATTCTCCGACCCGGGTGGGCCGAGCAGCCGGCCGTACGCGACCGTTTCACGACGGCGGCAACCACACCTGGTCGCTGCTGTCGTGAAAATGGGCGCCACAGGCCGGTTTGTGGCTTGCGGGGAGCGGAGAGCGGAGTGAGCACCACGGCCGTGCTCGGGAGGGGACTGGCCCGCGATCGGTCCGATCGTCGGGCCGGCGTCTCAACAGGACGCACGCTTTCCCCTCCGCCGCCCAGCAAGATCAAGCCGCCACGCCTTGCGGGGCAGCGGAGGGGAAGACGGCCACCGCGCATACGCGGGTTTGAGCCGTCAGCCGTTGTGACGTCAGCCGCGCATGCGCGGGTTGGAGCCGGCCAACCTGCGCATGCGTGGCAGACGTCACATAGGCGCCGCCGTCGCGTCATTCTCGGCGAGCCGCCTTGACCTGGCCCCCCCCGGGTGGGGGTGAATACGGTGAGAGGAGCGGGCTCCAAGTCTGTCGTGAAACTCGGCCGCGTTCACGACGGCATTCCCGATTTTTCCCAGGAACGGAGAATTCCGCCCCCCATTGATCAGCCAGCGTAACGGTGTATCGCGCCAGCGGTTCGGGGCAGAAATGTGGCGCGGCGGGACGGAGAATCCAGCCCAGGGTACCGTTTGGAATGCGTTTAGTGGGGTGTTTCCCGGCGCCTGCACTGCCATGAAGGATCCCGCTATCAAACGGGACTCTTTGTTGTAGCTCGGCGAGGCGGATCCACCAAGGCCACACTGACATTCATTTCCTGCACTGTCACGACAATTAACAGCCTCATCGTGTCGCCGAATCGGACGTGTCAGAGCCTACGGTCGCAGTTCGAAACTCCCCATCCCCAACAGAAAATTCCTCCTGTAAGATGCTCTTTCAAACATGTTTATCAATCACCATCCTCCTCACATCTCTTTGTGTGCGAGAGATTATTTTTATACCCTGACAATATGCTTTTTGGAATGATTCCAACATTGAGGCAATTTATAAATGGAAAATGGTACAGCTGAAGTTCTATATTGAATGAAAAATCGAACCACCATCAGTTACTGTTTCTGGGATCTTTCTGTGTCAAATAATGGTTCCCCTTTTTCCCACTGTAAGATGGAAAGTGAACTTCCACAGAAAATTCATTAAAGAGCTTTGTACATCCTGAAAAATACACGATAATTCTTCATTTTCCATTGTGACTAAAGGGTGTAAACTCCCTCTAAACTGTCCCCATCAAACACTCCCAGGACAGGTACAGGTTTAGATACAGAGTAAAGCTCCCTCTATACTGCCCCATCAAACACTCCCAGGACAGGTACAGCCCGGGGTTAGATACAGAGTAAAGCTCCCTCTAAACTGTCCCCATCAAACACTCCCAGGACAGGTACAGGTTTAGATACAGAGTAAAGCTCCCTCTATACTGCCCCATCAAACACTCCCAGGACAGGTACAGCCCGGGGTTAGATACAGAGTAAAGCTCCCTCTATACTGCCTCATCAAACACTCCCAGGACAGGTACAGCACGGGGTTAGATACAGAGTGAAGCTCCCTCTACACTGTCCCCATTAAACACTCCCAGGACAGGTACAGCACGGGGTTAGATACAGAGTAAAGCTCCCTGTACACTGTCCCCATCAAACACTCCCAGGGCAGGTACAGCACGGGGTTAGATACAGAGTAAAGCTCCCTCTACACTGTCCCCATCAAACACTCCCAGGACAGATACAGCACGGTGAGTGAAGCCCACTTTACTTCTATCCATGAAATACTGGGAATATTAAAATGACTCTGTTGTCTCTGGTGATGTTTCCAGTTTCTGAAATCTATGTTTTGGATGTCATGCCAATCGAGATCAGTTACAAACAATGCGTAAATGCACAGAATGGCCGAAGAGACTTATTCTGAAGAGTATTGATGAACAATGAACATAGAACAGTACAGCACAGAACAGGCCCTTCGGCCCTCGATGTTGTGCCGAGCAATGATCACCCTACTTAAACCCACGTAACCCGTATACCCGTAACCCAACAATCCCCCTATTAACCTTACACTACGGGTAATTTAGCATGGCCAATCCACCTAACCCGCACATCTTTGGACTGTGGGAGGAAACCGGAGCACCCGGAGGAAACCCACGCACACACGGGGAGGACGTGCAGACTCCACACAGACAGTGACCCAGCCGGGAATCGAACCTGGGACCCTGGAGCTGTGAAGCATTGATGCTAACCACCATGCTACCGTAATGTTGCAGTGTTGTTTGAATAGGAATGAGTAAAGAGTGGCTTGGAGTCATTCACACCACCTATGGGGCCATTTGGCCCATCCAGTCCACACTGACTCCTCACTGAGCAATCCAGTCTGGCCCACCTCTCCGTACGATCTCCGCAACCCTACAAGGTTTATCCTTCAAGTACCTTTTTTAAAAAAGTATTTTTATTCAGTTTCAACATTTTAACACTTTATACATAACACAAACAACACAAGTAAAAAGAATAACAGAGGAACCCCCCTCCACCCCACCCCGCACTCTACCAACCAACACACAGAGACTCGAAGACTAAGCCCCCATCCCTGCCCCCCCCCCCCCCCAAACTCCCCCTAGCAGCTGACGGTGACCAACTGTTTGAAGTGAAGAATAAACAGACCCCATCTTTATGGAATCTCCTTAACCTTCTCCAGTACAGAACCCCCCCCCCCCCCACAGGCACACTGAGGCACCGCCCCCTAACAGGACCCCCCCTGTGAGAAATCAGCGAGGCGAAGGTTAAAACATCTGTTGCATTGTGTACTCTGGGATAACACAGGCTGCAACTCGATGCAGCTTTGACCATAAGATACTCCAGACGTTGAAGTAAGTTTAATGTGATTTATTGAACCAATAGCTCAGTTCTCTAGGAGTTCAACTCTCCTGCTAATCTTGCTATAGTAACTCAGTCTAACTAACCAGTCTGCTCTGAGCCACATGGTGGGTGTGATGCTTCTGATCTGCCCCTGTCCTATTCTCTAAGTGTCGCCTGTGGAAAGAGACAGAGCATGTGTGTCCTGTCCTTATATATGGGTTGTGTAATGCCCCCTTGTGGTAGTGTCACTCTGGGTGTCTCGACTGCCCATTGGTCGTGTCCTATTCTATGTGTTCATTAGCTGTATGTCTGCATGTCATGACGTCACTGGTGCTCCCTCTAGTGTTTACTTAGTTGTACTGTATCTACATTAACCCCTTGTGTATTTACAGTGCCCTAGTGTATCTACATTAACCCCTTGTGTCTTTACAGTGCCCTAGTGTATCTACATTAACCCCTTGTGTATTTACAGTGCCCTAGTGTATCTACATTAACCCCTTGTGTATTTACAGTGCCCTAGTGTATCTACATTAACCCCTTGTGTATTTACAGTGCCCTAGTGTATCTACATTAACCCCTTGTGTATTTACAGTGCCCTAGTGTATCTACATTAACCCCTTGTGTATTTACAGTGATGCATATCACCACAACATCTGGCCCCGCTCCGGTCTGCAGCTCCAGCAGGTCCGATATCCCAAATACAGCCGCCAGGGGTCTGGGCTCTAAATCCAAGGAAAGATTGCCGACACGATGCTGAAAAGAGACTCCCAAAATTTCTCCACCTTCGGATAGGACAAGGACATATGTACATGGTTGACTGGCTCCTCCCACACCGCTTGCAAATGTCCTGCACCCCCTCAAACAACCAGCTCCCCTTCAACCTTGTCAGGTCTGCCCTGTGATGGAACCATCAATTCAGCGAACACGTGTAGTTGGATCTGAACAGAGGCTTTAATACACTTACAATAGAGCCAGCCTATTCGTCGTTGAACTTCAGGTGAACTGGCAGGCTGGCTCTAAGGCACTGATCTTTATATATCGGTCCCAGGGGGAGGAGTCCTGGTCGGAGCAAAGGGAGGAGCCCAGTACAAATTCTCGCGTACTCCCAGAGCGACTCCCCCTGGTGGTCGGATAATGAAACTGCACTTACAATGGATAGATAATGAACATATATACATGGAGTGATATTGGCAACTATATATAGTGTGAATCACATTCACCACACCCTGTGCACCAACTTTAACTGTATTAATGCCAGCCTCACTCACGAGGTGGAGGCATTCACCCTCTGCAACCCCTCCTCACACCACAACCCTTCCTCCAGTGTCACCCCCAGCTACGCCTCTCACGTGGCCTTCACCACCTCCAACAGTGCCCTGTGCTCCTCCAGGATCCTCCCAAAAATCGCCAAGGTGACATCCCCGTAGCCCAGTAACCCCACCTAATCTTTTGGACACAAAGGGGCAATTTATCATGGCCAATCCACCTAACCTTCACATCTTTGGACTGTGGGAGGAAACCGGAGCATCCGGAGGAAACCCACGCACACACAGGGAGAACGTGCAGACTCCACACAGGCAGTGACCCGAGTTCAGAATTGAACCCGAGTTGGGAATTGAACCTGGAGCTGTGAGGCAGCAGTGTTAACCACGGTGCCAGCGTGCTTCCCCGAATAATAATCTTTATTAGTGTCACAAGTCGGCTTTCATTAACACTGCAATGAAGTTACTGTGAAAATCTCCTAGTCGCCACATTCCGGCACCTGTTCAGGTACACGGAGGGAGAATTCAGAATGTCCAATTCACCTAAAAGCAGGTGTTTCGGGACTTGTGGGAGGAAACCGGAGCACCCGGAGGAAACCCGCGAGACACGGGGAGAAGGTGCAGACTCCGCACAGACAGTGACCTAAGCCGGGAATCGAACCCGGGACCCTGGCGCTGTGAAGCAACTGTGATAACCACTGTGCTACCCTGCCACCCGCGGGGCACCCCTGCCGGATTCGCCTATGCAGCTGAAAAAAATCCCGAGTTCACCTCATTCGTACAAACACTCGCCTTCGGTTCCTCATCTAACAACTTGACTCACGGCAGAAGCTCGCACCCAAACCCAACCCACATCTCTCTTACCCACTAATCCCCTTATTTCTGGGCCCAGCTATCAAAATCCACATGGAACAACTGGCTGAGCCAACCCTTCAGAAGCCTAACCTGGTCCCTCCCCCTCAGATGGGGAGACGGTGGCCGACTGTCACTGGATTAGTAATTCAGACACCCAGAGTAATGCTCTGGGCTCCTGGGTTCGATTCCCACCAGGGCAGACAGCGAATTTTGAATTTAAAAAAATCTGGAATTAAAAGTCTAATGATGACCTAGAAACTATTGTGTGATTGCCCCCCCCCCCCGCCCCCCACCCCCCCCGCTGAATTTCAGAGGCAATTAGGGGACGGGCAACAAATGCCGGCCCAGTCGGCAACGCCCACATCCCAAGAACAAAATAATGTTTCCTGCAGCAGTGTCCCATTGGCCCTCAAGCTCTTTAAATTTGAAAAGACTGTCGCCTGTTTCACTGATACATCCCACTGCACAATCCACATGACCATTCGGACGGGGTCCTCTCACCCCCCACCCACCCCCCCCCCCCCCCCCCCTCCAGCCATGATCACTCTGCAGGCATACCTCCCCCCCCACCAACTTCTCAGGCCCACTGTCCACCCAGAATGGCCCCCGGCCCCACACCACGAATGGGCCCAAGCATTTCCCCGAGTCACCGTCAACTATCCACCCCCCAACCAAAACCCCTCAAATACTTCCTCTCGAAACCGCTCCTCTCTGCATACTCCCACCGCCCCCCCCCTCTCTATCCACACCTCCTCGGCCAATCAAAACCCGTCCACACAGGCCCAGCAGGCCATAGTCCCTCCCCTCACCTCCCTCCCGGTCACAAGTGAGGTGGCCCCCAACAGAGCCCCCTCCCCCACACACTTAACACAATAGCCAACAGAGAACTCCCCGCCCCCCCCCCGCCAACACCCAACCCTTTTAAACAACCAAACATGTTAAACACCAAACAAAGGGAGTGATGGAACCAACAATTCTACGGACACGTGCTGCTTGTAGGATTAGAATAGCGGTTTTAATATACTCACAACAGAGCCAGCCGTTAGCCATTAAACTTTCGGTGAACTGGCCAGCTGACCATGTGGCACTGATCTTTATACAGCAGCTCCCGGGGGAGGAGTCCTGGGCAGAGCCAAGGGAGAAGCCCCGTACAACTCGAGCATTCCCAGAGCTACTCCCCCTGGAGGACAGGTAGTACAACTGCACTTACAATATAGACACATGTATATACAGTTTATAATCCGGTGTGCATCACATCCACCACAGGGGGAAAACCTCAACACATTACCCACCCTCCCCAAACCATCCCTCCCAACCACAACATAATAAATCACTCCCTCCCCAAACCATCCCTCCCAAACACAACATAATAAATCACCCACCCTCCCCAAACCATCCCTCCCAACCACAACGTAATAAATCACCCACCCTCCCCAAACCATCCCTCCTAACCACAACATAATAAATCACCCACCCTCCCCAAACCATCCCTCCCAACCACAACGTAATAAATCACCCACCCCAAACCATCCCTCCCAAACACAACATAATAAATCACCCACCCTCCCCAAACCATCCCTCCCAACCACAACATAATAAATCACCCTGCCCAAACCATCCCTCCCAAACACAACATAATAAATCACCCACCCTCCCCAAACCATCCCTCCCAACAACAACATAATAAATCACCCCCCCTCCCCAAACCATCCCTCCCAACCACAACATAATAAATCACCCCCCTCCCCAAACCATCCCTCCCAACCACAACATAATAAATCACACACCCTCCCCAAACCATCCCTCCCAAACACAACATAATAATCACCCACCCTCCCCAAACCATCCCTCCCAACCACAACATAATAAATCACCCCCCTCCCCAAACCACCCCTCCCAACCACAACATAATAAATCACCCACCCTCCCCAAACCATCCCTCCCAAACACAACATAATAAATCACCCACCCCCTCCCCAAACCATCCCTCCCAACCACAACATAATAAATCACCCCCCCCTCCCCAAACCATCCCCCCCAACCACAACAAAATAAATCACCCACCCTCCCCAAACACAACATAATAAATCACCCTCCCTCCCCAAACCATCCCTCCCAACCACAACATAATAAATCACCCACCTCAAACCATCCCTCCCAAACACAACATAATAAATCACCCACCCTCCCCAAACCATCCCTCCCAACACAACATAATAAATCACCCACCCACCCCAAACCGTCCCTCCCAAACACAACATAATAAATCACCCCCCCTCCCAAACCGTCCCTCCCAAACACAACATAATAAATCACCCCCCCTCCCCAAACCATCCCTCCCAAACACAACATAATAAATCACCCCCCCTCCCAAAACCGTCCCTCCCAAACACAACATAATAAATCACCCACCCTCCCCAAACCATCCCTCCCAAACACAACATAATAAATCACCCACCCTCCCCAAACCATTCCTCCCAAACACAACATAATAAATCACCCACCCCCAAACCATCCCTCCCAACCACAACATAATAAATCACCCACCCTCCCCAAACCATCCCTCCCAAACACAACATAATAAATCACCCACCCCCCAAACCATCCCTCCCACCACAACATAATAAATCACCCCCCCTCCCCAAACCATCCCTCCCAACCACAACATAATAAATCACCCACCCTCCCCAAACCATCCCTCCCAACCACAACATAATAAATCACCCACCCTCCCCAAACCATCCCTCCCAACCACAACATAATAAATCACCCCCCCTCCCCAAACCATCCCTCCCAACCACAACATAATAAATCACCCACCCTCCCCAACCATCCCTCCCAAACACAACATAATAAATCACCCACCCTCCCCAAACCATCCCTCCCAAACACAACATAATAAATCACCCACCCTCCCCAAACCATCCCTCCCAACCACAGCATAATAATCACCCCCCCTCCCCAAACCATCCCCCCCAAACACAACATAATAAATCACCCACCATCCCCAAACCATCCCTCCCAACCACAACATAATAAATGACCCCCCCACCCCAAACCATCCCTCCCAAACACAACATAATAAATCACCCTCCCCAAAACATCCCTCCCAAACACAACATAATAAATCACCCACCCTCCCCAAACCATCCCTCCCAAACACAACATAATAATCACCCCCCCTCCCCAAACCATCCCTCCCAAACACAACATAATAAATCACCCACCCCAAACCATCCCTCCCAAACACAACATAATCAATCACCCACCCTCCCCAAACCATCCCTCCCAACCACAACATAATAAATTACCCCCCCTCCCCAACCATCCCTCCCAACCACAAAATAATAAATCACCCCCCCTCCCCAAACCATCCCTCCCAAACACAACATAATAAATCACCCACCCTCCCCAAACCATCCCTCCCAAACACAACATAATAATCACCCCCCACCCCAAACCATCCCTCCCAACCACAACATAATAAATCACCCCCCCCCCCCAAACCATCCCTCCGAACCACAACTTAATAAATCACCCACCCACCCCAAACCATCCCTCCCAACCACAACATAATAAATCACCCACCCTCCCCAAACCATCCCTCCCAACCACAACATAATAAATCACCCCCCCTCCCCAAACCATCCCTCCCAACCACAACATAATAAATCACCCCCCACCCCAAACCATCCCTCCCAACCACAACATAATAAATCACCCACCCTCCCCAAACCATCCCTCCCAACCACAACATAATAAATCACCCACCCCTCCCCAAACCATCCCTCCCAAACACAACATAATAAATCACCCACCCTCCCCAACCAACCCTCCCAACCACAACATAATAAATCGCCCACCCCCTCCCCAAACCATCCCTCCCAACCACAACATAATAAATCACCCCCCCTCCCCAAACCATCCCTCCCAACCACAACTTAATAAATCACCCACCCCAAACCATCCCTCCCAAACACAACAAATAAATCACCAACCCTCCCCAAACCATCCCTCCCAACCACGACATAATAAATCACCCCCCAACCCAAACCGTCCCTCCCAACCACAACATAATAAATCACCCCCCACCCCAAACCATCCCTCCCAACCACAACATAATAAATCACCCACCCTCCCCAAACCATCCCTCCCAAACACAACATAATAAATCACCCACCCTCCCCAAACCATCCCTCCCAACCACAACATAATAAATCACCCACCACCCCCAAACCATCCCTCCCAACCACAACATAATAAATCACCCACCCTCCCAAACCATCCCCCCCAACACAACATAATAAATCACCCACCCTCCCCAAACCATCCCTCCCAAACACAACATATAATCACCCACCCCTCCCCAAACCATCCCTCCCAACCACAACATAATAAATCACCCTCCCTCCCCAAACCATCCCTCCCCAACCACAACAAATAAATCACCCACCCCCAACCATCCCTCCCAAACACAACATAATAATCACCCCCCTCCCCAAACCATCCCTCCCAACCACAACATAATAAATCACCCACCCCCAACCATCCCTCCCAAACACAACATAATAAATCACCCACCCTCCCCAAAACCATCCCTCCCAAACACAACATAATAAATCACCCCCACCCCAACCATCCCTCCCAACCACAACATAATAAATCACCCCCCTCCCAAACCAATCCCTCCCAACACAACATAATAAATCACCCCCCCTCCCCAAACCATCCCTCCCAAACACAACATAATAAATCACCCACCCTCCCCAAACCATCCCTCCCAAACACAACATAATAAAATCACCCACCCTCCCCAAACCATTCCTCCCAAACACAACATAATAAATCACCCACCCCAAACCATCCCTCCCAACCACAACATAATAAATCACCCACCCTCCCAAACCATCCCTCCCAAACACAAACATAGAAATCACCCCACCCCCCAAACCATCCCTCCCAACCACAACATAATAAATCACCCCCCCCCCCCCAAACCCCCTCCCAACCACAACATAATAATCACCCACCCTCCCCAAACCATCCCTCCCAACCACAACATAATAAATCACCCACCCTCCCAAACCATCCTCCCAACCACAACATAATAAATCACCCCCCCCCCCCCAAACCACCCTCCCAACCACAACATAATAAATCACCCACCCTCCCCAAACCATCCCTCCCAACCACAAACATAATAAATCACCCACCCTCCCCAAACCATCCCTCCCAAACACAACTATAAATCACCCACCCTCCCCAACCATCCCTCCCACCACAACATAAAAAACACCCCCCCCCCCCAACCCCCCTCCCAACACAACATAATAAATCACCCCCCCCAAACCTCCTCCCAACCACAACATAAAATGACCCCCCCCCCAAACCATCCCCTCCCAACACAACATAAAATCACCTCCCCAAACAGCCCTCCCAAACACAACAATAAAACCCCACCCTCCCCAAACCATCCCTCCCAAACACAACATAATAAATCACCCCCCCCCCAAACCATCCCTCCCAAACACAACATAATAATCACCCCCCCCCCCAAACCATCCCTCCCAACCACAACATAATAATCACCCTCCCTCCCCAAACCATCCCCCCAAACACAACAAATCATCACCCACCCTCCCCAAACCATCCCTCCCAACCACAACATAATAAATCACCCCCCCTCCCCAACCATCCCTCCCAACCACAAATAAAATCACCCCCCCCCCTCCCCAAACCCATCCTCCCAAACCCAATCATAATAATCACCCCACCTCCCCAAACCATCCCCCCCAACCACAACATAATAAATCACCCACCCTCCCAAACCATCCCTCCCAAACACAACATAATAAATCACCCCCCAACCCAAACCGTCCCTCCCAACCACAACATAATAAATCACGCCCCCTCCCCAAACCATCCCTCCCAATCACACATAATAAATCACCCACCCTCCCCAAACCATCCCTCCCAAAACAACATAATAAATCACCCACCCCTCCCCAAACCATCCCTCCCAACCACAACATAATAAATCACCCACCCACCCAAACCATCCCTCCCAACCACAACATAATAAATCACCCACCCTCCCCAAACCATCCCTCCCAACACAACATAATAAATCACCCCCCTCCCCAAACCATCCCTCCCAACCACAACATAATAAATCACCCCCCCCCCCCCAAACCACCCTCCCAACCACAACATAATAATCACCCACCCTCCCCAAACCTCCCTCCCAAACACAACATAATAAATCACCCACCCTCCCCAAACCATCCCTCCCAACCACGACATAATAAATCACCCCCCACCCCAAACCGTCCCTCCCAACCACAACATAATAAATCACACCCCACCCCAAACATTCCCTCCCAACCACAACATAATAAATCACCCACCCTCCCCAAACCATCCCTCCCAACCACAACATAATAAATCACACACCCACCCCAAACCATCCCTCCCAACCACAACATAATAAATCCCCACCCCTCCCCAAACCATCCCTCCCAACCACAACATAATAAATCACCCACCCTCCCCAAACCATCCCTCCCAACCACAACATAATAAATCACCCACCCTCCCCAAACCATCCCTCCCAACCACGACATAATAAATCACCCACCCTCCCCAAACCATCCCTCCCAAACACAACATAATAAATCACCCACCCCCTCCCCAAACCATCCCTCCCAACCACAACATAATAAATCACACCCCTCCCCAAACCATCCCTCCCAAACACAACATAATAAATCACCCACCCTCCCCAAACCATCCCTCCCAACCACAACATAATAAATCACCCACCCTCCCCAAACCATCCCTCCCAAACACAACATAATAAATCACTCCCTCCCCAAACCATCCCTCCCAACCACAACATAATAAATCACCCACCCACCCCAAACCATCCCTCCCAAACACAACATAATAAATCACCCACCCTCCCCAAACCATCCCTCCCAAACACAACATAATAAATCACCCACCCTCCCTAAACCATCCCTCCCAACCACAACATAATAAATCACCCACCCCCTCCCCAAACCATCCCTCCCAACCACAACATAATAAATCACCCACCCTCCCCAAACCCTCCCTCCCAACCACAACTTAATAAATCACCCACCCCAAACCAACCCTCCCAAACACAACAAAATAAATCACCCACCCTCCCCAAACCATCCCTCCCAACCACGACATAATAAATCACCCCCCACCCCAAACCGTCCCTCCCAACCACAACATAATAAATCACCCCCCACCCCAAACCATCCCTCCCAACAACAACATAATAAATCACCCACCCTCCCCAAACCATCCCTCCCAACCACAACTTAATAAATCACCCACCCCAAACCATCCCTCCCAACCACAACATAATAAATCACCCACCCTCCCCAAACCATCCCTCCCAAACACAACATAATAAATCACTCCCTCCCCAAACCATCCCTCCCAACCACAACATAATAAATCACCCCCCCTCCCCAAACCATCCCTCCCAAACACAACTTAATAAATCACCCCCCCCTCCCAAACCATCCCTCCCAAACACAACATAATAAATCACTCCCTCCCCAAACCATCCTCCCAACCACAACATAATAAATCACCCCCCCTCCCAAAAGCATCCCTCCCAAACACAACATAATAAATCACCCCCCTCCCCAAACCATCCCTCCCAACCACAACATAATAAATCACCCACCCCCCCAAACCATCCCTCCCAAACACAACATAATAAATCACCCACCCTCCCCAAACCATCCCTCCCAACCACAACATAATAAATCACCCACCCCTCCCCAAACCATCCCTCCCAACCACAACATAATAAATCATCCACCCTCCCCAAACCATCCCTCCCAAACACAACATAATAAATCACCCCCCCTCCCCAAACCATCCCTCCCAACCACAACATAATAAATCACCCATCCTCCCCAAACCATCCCTCCCAAACACAACATAATAAATCACCCCCCCTCCCCAAACCATTCCTCCCAACCACAACATAATAAATCACCCACCCGCCCCAAACCATCCCTCCCAAACACAACATAATAAATCACCCCCCCTCACCAAACCACCCTCCCAACCACAACATAATAAATTACCCACCCTCCCCAAACCATCCCTCCCAACCACAACATAATAAATCACCCACCCACCCCAAACCATCCCTCCCAAACACAACATAATAATCACCCACCCTCCCCAAACCATCTCTCCCAACCACAACATAATAAATCACCCACCCTCCCCAAACCATCCCTCCCAAACACAACATAATAAATCACCCCCCTCCCCAAACCATCCCTCCCAACCACAACATAATAAATCACCCACCCTCCCCAAACCATCCCTCCCAACCACAACATAATAAATCACCCCCCCTCCCCAAACCATCCCTCCCAAACACAACATAATAAATCACCCACCTTCCCCAAATCATCCCTCCCAAACACAACATAATAAATCACGCCCCCTCCCCAAACCATCCCTCCCAAACACAACATAATAAATCACCCCCCCTTCCCAAACCATCCCTCCCAAACACAACATAATAAATCACCCACCCTCCCCAAACCATCCCTCCCAACCACAACATAATAAATCACCCACCCTCCCCAAACCATCCCTCCCAAACACAGCATAATAAATCACCCACCCTCCCCAAACCATCCCTCCCAACCACAACATAATAAATCACCCACCCTCCCCAAACCATCCCTCCCAAACACAACATAATAAAACACCCACTTTCCCCAAACCATCCCTCCCAACCACAACATAAAAAATCACCCCCCCTCCCCAAACCATCCCTCCCAACCACAACATAATAAATCACCCACCCTCCCCAAACCATCCCTCCCAAACACAACATAATAAATCACCCACCCTCCCCAAACCATCCCTCCCAACCACAACATAATAAATCACCCCCCCTCCCCAAACCATCCCTCCCAAACACAACATAATAAATCACCCACCCTCCCCAAACCATCCCTCCCAAACACAACATAATAAATCACTCCCTCCCCAAACCATCCCTCCCAAACACAGCATAATAAATCACCCACCCTCCCCAAACCATCCCTCCCAACCACAACATAATAAATCACCCCTCCCCAAACCATCCCTCCCAAACACAACATAATAAATCACCCCCCCTCCCCAAACCATCCCTCCCAAACACAACATAATAAATCACCCCCCTCCCCAAACCATCCCTCCCAAACACAACATAATAAATCACCCCCCTCCCCAAACCATCCCTCCCAAACACAACATAATAAATCACCCCCCCTCCCCAAACCATCCCTCCCAACCACAACATAATAAATCACCCCCCCTCCCCAAACCATCCCTCCCAAACACAACATAATAAATCACCCACCCTCCCCAAACCATCCCTCCCAAACACAACATAATAAATCACTCCCCTCCCCAAACCATCCCTCCCAAACACAACATAATAAATCACCCCCCCTCCCCAAACCATCCCTCCCAACCACAACATAATAAATCACCCCCCTCCCCAAACCATCCCTCCCAAACACAACATAATAAATCACCCACCCTCCCCAAACCATCCCTCCCAAACACAACATAATAAATCACCCCCCTCCCCAAACCATCCCTCCCAAACACAACATAATAAATCACCCCCCTCCCCAGACCATCCCTCCCAAACACAACATAATAAATCACCCACCTCCCCAAACCATCCCTCCCAAACACAACATAATAAATCACCCACCCTCCCCAAACCATCCCTCCCAACCACAACATAATAAATCACCCACCCTCCCCAAACCATCCCTCCCAAACACAACATAATAAATCACCCACCCTCCCCAAACCATCCCTCCCAAACACAACATAATAAATCACCCACCCTCCCCAAACCATCCCTCCCAAACACAACATAATAAATCACCCACCCTCCCCAAACCATCCCTCCCAACCACAACATAATAAATCACCCACCCTCCCCAAACCATCCCTCCCAACCACAACATAATAAATCACCCCCCTCCCCAAACCATCCCTCCCAAACACAACATAATAAATCACCCACCCTCCCCAAACCATCCCTCCCAACCAACATAATAAATCACCCACCCTCCCCAAACCATCCCTCCCAAACACAACATAATAAATCACCCACCCTCCCCAAACCATCCCTCCCAACCACAACATAATAAATCACCCCCCTCCCCAAACCATCCCTCCCAACCACAACATAATAAATCACCCCCCCCTCCCCAAACCATCCCCCCCAAACACAACATAATAATCACCCACCCTCCCCAAACCATCCCTCCCAAACACAACATAATAAATCACCCACCCTCCCCAAACCATCCCTCCCAACCACAACATAATAAATCACCCACCCTCCCCAAACCATCCCTCCCAACCACAACATAATAAATCACCCCCCCACCCCAAACCATCCCCCCCAAACACAACATAATAAATCACCCACCCTCCCCAAACCATCCCTCCCAACCACATAATAAATCACCCACCCTCCCCAAACCATCCCTCCCAAACAGAACATAATAAATCACCCACCCTCCCCAAACCATCCCTCCCAACCACAACATAATAAATCACCCACCCTCCCCAAACCATCCCTCCCAACCACAACATAATAAATCACAACCCACCCCAAACCATCCCTCCCAACCACAACATAATAAATCACCCTCCCCAAACCATCCCTCCCAAACACAACATAATAAATCACCCACCCTCCCCGAACCATCCCCCCCAAACACAACATAATAAATCACCCACCCTCCCCAAACCATCCCTCCCAAACACAACATAATAAATCACCCACCCTCTCCAAACCATCCCTCCCAACCACGACATAATAAATCACCCCCCACCCCAAACCATCCCTCCCAACCACAACATAATAAATCACCCCCCCTCCCCAAACCATCCCTCCCAACCACAACATAATAAATCACCCACCCCCAAACCATCCCTCCCAAACACAACATAATAAATCACCCACCCTCCCCAAACCATCCCTCCCAACCACAACATAATAAATCACCCACCCTCCCCAAACCATCCCTCCCAACCACAACATAATAAATCACCCCCCTCCCCAAACCATCCCTCCCAAACACAACATAATAAATCACCCCCCCTCCCCAAACCATCCCTCCCAAACACAACATAATAAATCACCCACCCTCCCCAAACCATCCCTCCCAAACACAACATAATAAATCACCCCCTCCCCAAACCATCCCTCCCAACCACAACATAATAAATCACCCCCCCTCCCCAAACCATCCCTCCCAAACACAACATAATAAATCACCCCCCTCCCCAAACCATCCCTCCCAAACACAACATAATAAATCACTCCCTCCCCAAACCATCCCTCCCAACCACAACATAATAAATCACCCCCCTCCCCAAACCATCCCTCCCAAACACAACATAATAAATCACCCACCCTCCCCAAACCATCCCTCTCAACCACAACATAATAAATCACCCCCCCTCCCCAAACCATCCCTCCCAACCACAACATAATAAATCGCCCCCCTCCCCAAACCATCCCTCCCAACCACAACATAATAAATCACCCCCCCTCCCCAAACCATCCCTCCCAACCACAACACAATAAATCACCCACCCTCCCCAAACCATCCCTCCCAAACACAAGATAATAAATCACCCCCCTCCCCAAACCATCCCTCCCAACCACAACATAATAAATCACCCACCCTCCCCAAACCATCCCTCCCAAACACAACATAATAAATCACCCACCCTCCCCAAACCATCCCTCCCAACCACAACAAAATAAATCATCCACACTCCCCAAACCATCCCTCCCAAACACAACATAATAAATCACCCACCCTCCCCAAACCATCACTCCCAACCACAACATAATAAATCACCCACCCTCCCCAAACCATCCCTCCCAAACACAACATAATAAATCACCCACCCTCCCCAAACCATCCCTCCCAACCACAACATAATAAATCACCCCCCCACCCCAAACCATCCCTCCCAAACACAACATAATAAATCACCCACCCTCCCCAAACCATCCCTCCCAAACACAACATAATAAATCACCCACCCTCCCCAAACCATCCCTCCCAAACACAACATAATATATCACCCACCCTCCCCAAACCATCCCTCCCAACCACAACATAATAAATCACCCACCCTCCCCAAACCATCCCTCCCAACCACAACATAATAAATCAACCCCCACCCCAAACCATCCCTCCCAACCACAACATAATAAATCACCCCTCCCCAAACCATCCCTCCCAAACACAACATAATAAATCACCCACCCTCCCCAAACCATCCCTCCCAAACACAACATAATAAATCACCCACCCTCCCCAAACCATCCCTCCCAAACACAACATAATAAATCACCCACCCTCTCCAAACCATCCCTCCCAAACACAACATAATAAATCACCCACCCTCCCCAAACCATCCCTCCCAAACACAACATAATAAATCACCCCCCCTCCCCAAACCATCCCTCCCAACCACAACATAATAAATCACCCACCCCAAACCATCCCTCCCAAACACAACATAATAAATCACCCACCCTCCCCAAACCATCCCTCCCAACCACAACATAATAAATCACCCCCCCTCCCCAAACCATCCCTCCCAACCACAACATAATAAATCACCCACCCTCCCCAAACCATCCCTCCCAACCACAACATAATAAATCACCCACCCTCCCCAAACCATCCCTCCCAAACACAACATAATAAATCACCCACCCTCCCCAAACCATCCCTCCCAAACACAACATAATAAATCACCCCCCCCTCCCCAAACCATCCCTCCCAAACACAACATAATAAATCACCCACCCTCCCCAAGCCATCCCTCCCAACCACAACATAATAAATCACCCCCCCTCCCCAAACCATCCCTCCCAACCACAACATAATAAATCACCCACCCTCCCCAAACCATCCCTCCCAAACACAACATAATAAATCACCCCCCCTCCCCAAACCATCCCTCCCAACCACAACATAATAAATCACCCACCCTCCCCAAACCATCCCTCCCAACCACAACATAATAAATCACCCACCCTCCCCAAACCATCCCCCCCAACCACAACATAATAAATCACCCCCCCCTCCCCAAACCATCCCTCCCAAACACAACATAATAAATCACCCACCCTCCCCAAACCATCCCTCCCAACCACAACATAATAAATCACCCCCCTCACCAAACCATCCCTCCCAACCACAACATAATAAATCATCCCCCCAAACCATCCCTCCCAAACACAACATAATAAATCACCCACCCTCCCCAAACCATCCCTCCCAAACACAACATAATAAATCACCCCCCACCCCAAACCATCCCTCCCAACCACAACATAATAAATCACCCCCCCTCCCCAAACCATCCCTCCCAATCACAACATAATAAATCACCCCCCACCCCAAACCATCCCTCCCAACCACAACATAATAAATCACCCACCCTCCCCAAACCATCCCTCCCAAACACAACATAATAAATCACCCCCCACCCCAAACCATCCCTCCCAACCACAACATAATAAATCACCCCCCGCTCACCAAACCATCCCTCCCAAACGCAACATAATAAATCACCCACCCTCCCCAAACCATCCCTCCCAACCACAAGATAATAAATCACCCACCCTCCCCAACCATCCCTCCCAAACACAACATAATAAATCACCCACCCTCCCCAACCATCCCTCCCAAACACAACATAATAAATCACCCACCCTCCCCAAACCATCCCTCCCAACCACAACATAATAAATCACCCTCCCCAAACCATCCCTCCGAACCACAACATAATAAATCATCCACCCTCCCCAAACCATCCCTCCCAACCACAACATAATAAATCACCCACCCTCCCCAAACCATCCCTCCCAACCACAACATAATAAATCACCCCCCCTCCCCAAACCATCCCTCCCAAACACAACATAATAAATCACCCCCCTTCCCCAAACCATCCCTCCCAACCACAACATAATAAATCACCCACCCTCCCCAAACCATCCCTCCCAAACACAACATAATAAATCACCCCCCCTCCCAAACCATCCCTCCCAACCACAACATAAAAAATCACCCACCCTCCCCAACCATCCCTCCCAACCACAACATAATAAATCACCCACCCTCCCTAAACCATCCCTCCCAAACACAACATAATAAATCACCCACCCTCCCCAAACCATCCCTCCCAACCACAACATAATAAATCACCCACCCTCCCCAAACCATCCCTCCCCACCACAAGATAATAAATCACCCACCCTCCCCGAACCATCCCTCCCCACCACAACATAATAAATCACCCACCCTCCCCAAACCATCCCTCCCAAACACAACATAATAAATCACCCCCCTCCCCAAACCATCCCTCCCAAACACAACATAATAAATCACCCACCCTCCCCAAACCATCCCTCCCAACCACAACATAATAAATCACCCACCCACCCCAAACCATCCCTCCCAAACACAACATAATAAATCATCCACCCTCCCCAAACCATCCCTCCCAACCACAACATAATAAATCACCCCCCCTCCCCAAACCATCCCTCCCAACCACAACATAATAAATCACCCACCCTCCCCAAACCATCCCTCCCAACCACAACATAATAAATCACCCACCCTCCCCAAACCATCCCTCCCAACCACAACATAATAAATCACCCCCCCTCCCCAAACCATCCCTCCCAAACACAACATAATAAATCACCCACCCTCCCCAAACCATCCCTCCCAACCACAACATAATAAATCAAAGTCCAAACTCATTTCAGACCCAGTCCTTCGGCCCTCATGAGCTCCTCCGCCTCCTCTGTCATCTTAAAGACATGGTCCTTGGAGTTAGACGTAACTCTCAGCTTCACCAGGTATACCACCCCGAACCTCACATCTCTCTTCTAAATTGCTGCCTTCGCCCTGTTAAAGGCCGCCCGCCTTCTTGCCAGCTCCCCCGTGACGTCCTGGGGTATACAAATACCACTGCCTCCCCCCCTCACCTCCCGATTCTGCTAGGCCCTTCACAAGACCCTCTCCATCTGATATTTGCGGAAGCTGACTGTCACAGTTCTTGGTGGATCATTCATCATTGGCTTCGGCTGTTAGATGTATTAGATGCAGTGGTATGAAGAGGCATGAGTTCAGCTCCTTTTTCACCAACACACCTTTAATTGTTCAAACTCACTCTGCACAGAACTCTACAGATCAGCAGATCCAGAGGCCACCTGACGCCCCTTTACATATCAGTGTCAATCATTGAACACTTAACATAAATGAGACAATCATTGAACACTTAATATAAATGAGACAACTAATTGCAATGTCTCTTCACCCATTACTTAACAGTCTCCCCTTCCTTGGAGAAAAAAAAAATAAGGTGAAAACAAAATTTCAAGAAACTAAAATTTCAAGAAACTGAAACACACACCTGATTCCCCCCTTTTTTTTGAGTAGAAGAAAAAAAACATTCACAGAAACAGGTGCTCTTCATTCACAATATCTAAAAGTTTCTGTGAACTAACCCCTCTTTTCGTAAGTTGATAGCTACTGTCAACCCATTTAATTTTTGTTATTTCCCCTCTGTCCAACATCTGCTTCAAACCTGCGATGTCTATCCCGTAACCTTTTTTCATTGACACTTTTTGTAGAGTGCACATTTTCCCACAGGGATTTATTGTCATTGTGACAGTCAATAGGTATATTACCCAAATCCCCTAATTTCTGTCAATATCTGACTGATATAAAAGGCCATATCCACCGCTTCCACTAAGCTTAACGTCTCAGCAGCCAAAGTGCTTTTGACCACTCTCCTTATTTTCTTTGTTTCCCACACAAGAGGGCAACATTTACCATTGTTCCTCAAAAGGAAAATTATAAAACCTCCTGTGCTTGAAACCCCATCACATAAATTTGCATAGGACGCATCACTATAAACTATGAGTTTCAAATGCCTAAGATCACCTAAAACTGGGAACTTCAAAACACACTCCTGCATTTTTAGTTTGGCCAAAACTTTATTCGCTCTTATTATGTCTTCCACTTTGGGATCATTTATTTTTCGTACTCAACTCTAAGACATCAAAACTCACATCCGGTCTAGTCTGTCTACCTAACCAGTTCAGTTGCCCAGTTAAACTTCGCAGTTGCTCTTTTTCTATCTTCGAAACCATTGCGTCTTTTTGTGAAAGCCGGCCACGACTAATTGCTATTGGGCTGATGCTTTCCAAATAAGATTCCTGACATAAAGTTGCCCCTAACATAGTCTGTCCGATTTCCAAACCAATATATTTAAATGGACCGGAAGCCTGACTTCCAACCCTGAATTCTTTCCTCAAACCAGAGATTACAATAGCTTCAAAATCACTAGTCCCACCCCACAAAATATCATCGACATGCATCATGAAGATGCCAGCAAGATTTCCTTTATAGTACCAGTAAAACATTGCAGGATCTGCTTTCAACTGGCAACAGCCTAACTTTAACAAGGCTGACCTCACCGAAAAGTACCACACTTTAGATGCATCATTTAATCCATATACACATTTGTTCAACTTCCAGAGTACCCCTTCTGTGTTAGCTGCTTCTTTAGGAGGACGGAGAAAAATGTCTCCATGGAGCTGATGTTCCTGCAAAAAGGCAACTTTTATATCTATAGATTTGCAGTCCCATGCCTTTGTGGCTAATAGAGCCAAGCAGATCTTTAAAATAACCTTTCCTGCTGTAGGTGAATCTACCCTTAAGTCCTGATCGTCTAAGTTTTCTTCAAATCCCCTTGCCACAAGCCTGGCCTTTGCCTTATAAGTTCCATCTGGAAGAACCTTTTCTGTGCAGATCTATCTGTGGGATAGAGCTTTTTGTCCCCTATCCGGTACTTCCGTGTATACCCCAAATTCACTCTAACTATGCAATTCTTGCTGTTTAGCATCTTTGATAACTTTTTTATCTAATTTATTTGAAGCTACCAAAATCTCACGTGCATGTGGGCTTCTACTTCTATTAGTATTCGTAGTCTTACTCCTGTTCCGGGATCTTGATAAACTACGTCCCTTCTCCTGCCTGGTATCTCGTTCTGTATTGCTACTGCTTGATCTTTCTCTTCTGTAGCGGGATGTCCTTTCAATACTTCTCGACCTTTTCCTGTGAACCTGTTCACTATCCGATGTACTATCTGAACTGGCACTACGTTTCTGTGCCCTCCATTTTTGAACTTTGTTTTCCCGATCCATTGTCTTAACTTCCTCCCCTGAATGCTGTACATTCAACCAATGTTTAAACTTTCCGGTGGCCTTCCCTGCTCTACTAATAACAGTTGCATCCTTCCATTAACTAGACCCTTCAGGCAAGTATGTCACTTTTGTTCAATTCCCGTACCAGCCTCCCCGGACAGGTGCCGGAAAGTGGCGACTAGGGGCTTTTCACAGTAACTTCATTGAAGCTTACTTGTGACAATAAGCGATTTTCATTTCATTTTCATTTTTTGTACCAACCTTTGGCAGTTGCCCTTTCGGAAAAATGGCCTGATCTAATTTATCAGAAGTGTTGTGTTCCTCTACAGAAACCCTGTCTATACGAGTTAACTGGTCCTCATAGTTCTGTAACACATGCATACCAGATGACTCTGGTTCCTCGTCATGTCCATCTGCTCTGTCTAAATTTGAAAATTTGTAATTGGTACCCATTATCCTTGATGAATGTACCCTAACAGTTTGATTACCATGTTGCAAAATAAATGTTTTGCCATCTATGCCTATGATCTTCCCTGGGCCTTTCCATTCATTAGAATTGTCTCTCTTATAGTATACCATGTCTCCTTGCTGAAAAACGGCATCTGATGGCTGTACATTATGTCTTAAAGCTCTGTGAATTCTTTCAGAGACTTCTGCTTCCAAAAAAGCTTTTCTACTGCTATGTAACGTGTTTAAATGTTCAGCAAAACCTGAGCTAATTGTAGTCCCTTCCCAAGCTGGAGGCTGGTCATCCAAAATAGAGGGAATTTTAGGATTTCTACCAAACACTAATTGATAAGGACCATAGCCCCCAACCATCTGCAATGAATTATTTGCATGTACTGCCCATGCTAAAGCTGAATTTAGCATGCAGTTTGGTCGATCTCCCAAAACTTTCCGAAGCATGTCATCGATAACAGCATGATTTCTTTCCCAGACACCATTACTGAATGGACTTTCTGCAGCCGTGTTCATAACTCTGATATTCATGTTTTCACACATATCCCTAAACTCATCATTAGCAAATTCTCCCCCATTGTCCGTAAAGAATTTTGCTGGTGGACCCATTCCTGTCCCGATCCATTTTTCCACAAATTGATCCAGAATTACTCTCTTTTCTTTACTTTGTACAATCGTTGACTGACTAAATCTGGTTGCTAAATCTAAAAAATGCAAAATAAATATATTATTTGCTTTATCCCAGATCTTAAGATCCATGGCCACAATGTCATTAAAATCCCTGGCCAAAGGTAGGGTTACTATCGGTCGCGCTGGTGTCCTTCTGCATTTCCTGCAAACTTCACAGCGATCACTAACCTGGTCTATCAGTTTAGTATGGTCTTCATCCCTTACTCCTGCATCGTTCAATAAATTTTTCAGCCTCCGAGGAGACGGATGCGCAAATTGCCTATGCAGTTTTACGACAATAAGCTTTTTATCAGCTGAAGTCCCATTATCAACTGCCATTAACACATCCTTAACCACTCTACTTGAAATATTATTTGTCAATAATGGAATACAATAATGTCCCAACTGTGTAAATTGTAAGTCCACCGTCTTTCCAAAAACTGTTGCCTTATCCTGTTCCATATCCAGCTTCATGTGTGCTTTCTTCATCGACGGTCTGCCCAGAAGCAAAGGTATCTCACTTGATACAACTTGATAATGACATGAAATGGTTCACTCCAGCAATATTGCAAGGGATCACCACTCTTTTCAGTGACTTCAGAGTATTATCATCCCCAAACCTGAAACTTGTGGAACTTTTAAATTCCTTAACCTTGTTACGATTTTCAGCATCCAATGAGTCCAGATAACATTTTAACCAGTCAATCCCACACACAGTAGATGTGCAGCCACTGTCCAATACAGCACAGCTAAAAGATTCTGCAACCAACACCCTCATTACCGGTGTAAAACAGCTTGTTAATAGGACAATGCCTTCTTTCTGGTCACTATCTATTTCCTCTTCTGACTCTTCCGTGTCATGTGTCGCTTCAAATACTCTATCATAACGAGTTGGACAGTTGAAAGCATAATGGTATTGAGAGTCACATCAAAAACATCGATTTATCATGCCCCGTGCATTTCTGGGGTTCATCCTCCTATTGTAGGTTCTAACTGGGTTTCTGTCTTCATAATTTCCTTGTCTCGGTCTTTTATAGTCTTGAGGCCTGTTCGTAGCCATACCATTTCGCAATCCTGTAGGTAGTCTTTACCCGGGTCCCTGGCACTGTGAGGCATCAGTGTTAACCCGCGTCCCTGGCACTGTGAGGCATCAGTGTTAACCCGGGTCCCTGGCACTGTGATACAGCAGTGTTAACCCGGGTCCCTGGCACTGTGAGGCAGCAGTGTTAACCCGGGTCCCTGGCACTGTGAGGCAGCAGTGTTAACCCGGGTCCTTGGCACTGTGAGGCAGCAGTGTTAACCCGGGTCCCTGGCACTGTGAGACAGCAGTGCTAACCCGGGTCCCTGGCACTGTGAGGCATCAGTGTTAACCCGGGTCCCTGGCACTGTGAGACAGCAGTGCTAACCCAGGTCCATGGCGCTGTGAGACAGCAGTGTTAACTCGGGTCCCTGGCACTGTGAGACAGCAGTGTTAACCCGGGACCCTGGCACTGTGAGACAGCAGTGCTAACCCGGGTCCCTGGCACTGTGAGACAGCAGTGCTAACCACTGTGCCACCGTGCTATGTCATCTGTCACAGTACGGTTGTGATCAATTCTAATTGGCTCAGCCATGAAGGTACTGGATGCTGCAGCAGGCTCGAAGGGCCGAGTGGCCTCCACCTGACCCTGGGAAGACAGTGCTGAGGAATAATCTACTCATCAATTGAGATGTGAGAATAAGAGGGATTTTTTTACCCAGAGGAGAATATTTGCTGCGAGGAATCGTTGATATAAAGATTATGGGCGGGATTCTCCCCTACCCGGCGGGGCGGGGGGTCCCGGCATAGCGGAGTGGCGCCAACCACTCCGGCGTCGGGCCTCCCCAAAGGTGCGGAATTCTCCGGGGGGGGTCGGAGAATTTCGCCCCCAGTGAGAATTGTCTCGACGAGCAGTTGATATGGAGAGACTGGACAAACTGGGATTCCTCTCCTGATTGCAGAGAAGGTTAAGGGGAGATTGAATGGAGGTGTTCCATATCATGGTGAAACACACGACAAACGGCTATTCAGCTTGTGCCTGCGAGGTGATCTCAGCAAATGACTATGGGCGGGATTTAATGGAAAGGTTTCTCAAGGTATGATTCTCCGGAAAGTCTGGTGGCAAGTGGGAATTCCCAGTGCTTAACCCAACGAAGCCGGCAACGTAATTCACCGTTAATTGGTCCATTTAACGAGGCCGCATGGGCTTCTCGCTGTCAGTGAAAACATCAAATGAAATGAAAATGAAATGAAATCGCTTATTGTCACAAGTCGGCTTCAATTGAAGTTACTGTGAAAAGCCCCTAGTTGCCACATTCCGGCGCCTGTTCAGGGAGGCTGGTACGGGAATCGAGCTTGGTCTGGTGGTTTGAAAGCCAGCGATTTAGCCCTGTGCTAAACCAGCCCCTACTAAATGAAAATTCGGCAGCTGATTCGCCGGGACTGTGCTCGCCAGACCCCCCCCCCCCCCCCCCCCCCCCCCCCGTTAACAGGGTCGCGCAGCACTTGCTCAGCCAGCCCCCCCCCCCGTTAACAGGGTCGCGCAGCACTTGCTCAGCCAGCCCCCCCCCCGGCCAGCCCACCCCCCAATAGCGCCCAGGAGACCAGCCCCAAGATTCTGGACACAGACCTGGAGAGGCTCCTAGATGTGGTGGAGGCCAGGAGGGATGTCCTGTTCCCCCGAGGGTCTTGGAGATGAGCCCCAGGGCAGCGAGTGCTGCCTGGGAGGAAGTGGCAGCAGCAGGCAGCTTGGGAAGCGTGGCCAGGAGGACTGCCCTCCAGTGCCGCAAGATGGTCAACGTCCTACACCGGGCAGCACGAGTGAGTTGACACTACCGCCCCCCCCCCCCATTGCGACCAGCTACCCAACCCTCCACCTGCCCCCCGCCCCACAAACCACCCCTCTCCCTTCACCCCAACTGTCCCATCCTCCCAAACCATCCTTCATCCCCACCCCACCACCACCACCGTGAACCATACATATGGCTAACGATGCCCTCTCTGTGTCTCCTCAGGAAAGCTCTCCCATAATCCCCGGAGAGAGCCCAGACTGCCGGAGGGATATGGAACGTACAAATCCTCACTTCCTTCGAGGAGCGGGCCCTGGAGGTGACTGGTGTGGCCGAGGACAGAGCGATCACCAACGTGGAGGCTGGCAGATGCTGCAGACGTGAGGACTCACCGGGCCCCAACCAAAGGACCTGTCAACGGTGAATTGTTATTGCCTTACTGACTGACCCATCCCTCCCACTGACCACATGTCCATTCTCCCGCAGGTCCTCCAGCCGACAGCACCAGCCCATCCGGACTGGCCTCCAGCTCAAGGTACCGGCCCATCCGGACTGGATTCCAGCCCACGGCACCGGCCCATCCGGACTGGATTCCAGCCCACGGCACCGGCCCATCCGGACTGGATTCCAGCCCACGGCACCGGCCCATCCAGACTGGCCTCCAGCCCACGGTACCGGCCCATCCGGACTGGATTCCAGCCCACGGCACCGGCCCATCCGGACTGGCCTCCAGCCCACGGTACCGGCCCATCCGGACTGGATTCCAGCCCACGGGACCGGCCCATCCGGACTGGATTCCAGCCCACGGCACCGACCCATCCGGAGTGGATTCCAGCCCACGGTACCGGCCCATCCAGACTGGCCTCCAGCCCACGGCACCGACCCATCCGGAGTGGATTCCAGCCCACGGTACCGGCCCATCCGGAGTGGCCTCTCTCCCATGAAGCCACCTCAGAGGAGAGCTTCGGGGCTGCCGCAGTCGATGCGTCACAGCTGTCATTCCCACCCTCCACCAGCGCAGATACACACACCTCGGTGGGCAATGGTATTGGACAGGATTCTGGGCCACAATCTGGTGAGCATCACACAGTCGCTGACACACACCAGGTGGAGGCAGGAACCCCCGGGCGAGACAGCAGTCGGAGATCTGCTGGATCCCAGGACCCAGCTGGAGCCCAGCCTGATGCTGAGCCTCAGGTTCTGCGGGACATGTCCCGCTCTCAGATGGCAATGGCCGAGGCTCTGCGGAGCTTGTCCCAGTTACCGAGGAGCATTGCCAAGGGCGTCAACACCATGGTGTAGACACCCACTCCTCCACCCTCCTTCCATGGGCATGGCCCTCCTCAGTCCCTGCCCCTTGGCAGTGCCTCCCTGGCACCCTTTCATTGCCACCCGAGCCGTACACCTGCAGGCAGTGCCACCAGAGTGAAAGCTTTCTGAGGCGAGCGCGACTTGGTCACGCCCACTGTGGGCGGGATTCTGATCTCACGAGGCACAATGGCTGCTGGGAAGCACATGGGAGGCTTCACCCAGTTTTGATTGGCCACACCGCGGCACGCTCCCAGTCCACCCGACGTGGCCGCTGGATTGCACCAATAAAGTTTATTTCCATTTATACAGTCAAGGTCCCGGATTCCATCCTGGCCCTGGGTGACTGTCCGTGTGGAGCTTGCATATTCTCCCCGTGCCTGCGTGGGTCTCACCCCCACAAACCCAGGGTATGTGGATTGGCCACGCCAAATTGCAGATTAATTGAAAAGAATAATAAAACAATCTTAAAATTCACCCTCCCTAACAGCACTGTGGGTGTACCTACACAATTTGTGCGCCAGTTCAAGAGGACGGCTGATCACCACCTTCTCAAGGGCAATTAGGGATGGGTTATAAATGGGTTATAAATGTTGGTCGAGACAGCGGTGCCCACAATCCATTCTGAAATGTTTTAAAAATCTCAGGAAGCCGTCCCAATATCTTCCTCAGTTCTGACGATGCGAAACGTTCATCCAAGAAAATAATCTGCTGTCCTCGTGTTATTGTTACTGAGGCCTGAGATGGTTGATGGATGAAATGTTGTTGGCTTTACTGACTCTGAATCACGAATATTCACAGGTTGCTTTCGGGGGAAGTAGGGAAAATTGGAAAAACAACCGTGGCCTCTTGGTCCATTTTCCTTTTTCCCGGTTTGTGGGATAGAATCCCAGTGCGGAGATTTGAGCACAAAATCCAGACTGAGATTCACAGTGCAGGGGGTCCTGGAGAAATTGGGAGCGAGTTTCATCATCACAAAGTCAGATGTAAATAGCGGTTATTGGCAACGATCGCGGGATGAAGGGTCTAAGTTGCTGATGACCTTCATTACAGCGTTTGGGGGGTTTGGGGCAAGATTCCCCCTTCTGGGGACCAAGTCCCCATGCCCGCCGGAAAACGGGCAAGGATCACTCCGGACTTTTTCCTCGAAGGTCCGGGGTGATTCCCCATTTTCCAGGGGGCTAGCAGAGCCCCGGCATGCGTCCTGAGGCTCTGGCTGCCGGCGGGGTTCTGCTCGTCAGACCGTGCGGCCGGACATACGCACGGCGGCCCACCTTGGCATCGGCGCGCGACATGGCGAAGCCACACAGAGGGCCTGGGCGGAGGAAGGTAGGTCCCTCACAGATCACGATGGCCCACCGATCGGGGGCCACCACTGAGGCCCCCCCCCCCCCGCCGGAGTCAGATACCCCCCGCCCCCCCCCCCCCCCCCCCCCGCAGGACCGCCAACGTGACCGCGGGTCCCAGCTCCCGCCGGGTGGTACCACATGAAAACCACGCCGGCGGGAGTTCGGCCGGTCGACCGCGGAGAATCGCGGCAGGGGCCTTTCCAACAGCCCCCAACCGGCGCCGCATCGACCACGCGCGCGGGTCTGCGGAGAATCGCCGCAGGGACCTTTCCAACGGCCCCCAACCGGCGCCGCATCGACCACGCGCGCAGGTCTGCGGAGAATCGCGGCAGGGGCCTTTCCAACGGCCCCCAACCAGCGCCGCATCGACCACGCGCGCGGGTCTGCGGAGAATCGCGGCAATGCCCTCGCACCGGGCCGGATTCCGGCGCCGAGGGTTGGAGATTCCCATCCTTGGTTTCAACAGATTATCCTTTGGCATCACATCCGTGTCAGAAATCTTGCAGGATAAAATGTCAGGTATCCGGGAAGGACCGGCTGGAGTCGTCCGGCACATGTTTAACGTCCTGATCCATGGATTCACTCAGATAGAAAATGAGACGGGAGTGCGAGCTGAGCTTTGACTCCGAGATGAAGCAGCCCTTACGCTCAAATAAAGTGAATTCTAGCAGTAACCTGGTATGATCCTTGGGCGTATTGTGGATGTGTCCGGTGTCTCCGTTGATCTAAAGAAGGCAACAACATTCAAGGAGTCTGCCGAAGGTTACAATGTGATTGAGCCCCAGAGATCGATGAGCCTCATAAATCAAGTCAGAGAGTTCCTGGTCCAGCCAGCTCTCGTCAACGAGCTGTTACATCAGGACATGGTGCTGGGGGGGCAGCGCAACGGAGGCCCTTTGAGAAAATCAAAGAGATGCTACTATGACCTGATATTTTAGCTCGCCGTCCCTGAACTATCGACTATCGTTGCTGCAAATACATCTTCTCCAGGACTGGGAGCTGGACCCTGCCAGATCCAGGTGGATAAAAGCGTAGACCAGGTTACCATTCATCCCGTTCACTGACAGAGACTGGAAGAGGTTTGCAGTGATAGAGAAAAAAGCATTGGCCGCGGCATAGGCTTGTGAAAAGTTTGTAGATTATGGGTGTGATTTAACATGCAAAGGAAGCCCAGTTTTGGGTGGGTACAGCGGGGTCTTTCTTGGTGT
Organism: Scyliorhinus canicula; assembly: GCF_902713615.1. NCBI lineage: Eukaryota > Metazoa > Chordata > Chondrichthyes > Carcharhiniformes > Scyliorhinidae > Scyliorhinus > Scyliorhinus canicula. The sequence continues at coordinate 6,147,925 of NC_052147.1, forward strand.
TTACAGCGTCGAGCACGACCTCCCTGTCAGATGGGATTATGTTTTTTTTGGGGTGGGCTGGGACGCCCACCAAGGCCGCACTAACCTCACTTCCTGCTCAGCCTAGCACCCTGGCAGTGCCACCTGGGCACCCTGGCAGTGCCACAGCCAGCCTCGCAGTGCCACATGGGCACCCTGGCAGTGCCACGGCCAGCCTCGCAGTGCCACGGCCAGCCTCGCAGTGCCACGGCCAGCCTCGCAGTGCCGCCTGGGAACCCTGGCAGTGCCACGGCCAGCCTCGCAGTGCCACATGGGCACCCTGGCAGTGCCACGGCCAGCCTCGCAGTGCCACGGCCAGCCTCGCGGTGCCACATGGGCACCCTGGCAGTGCTAGGCTGACACTACCAAGGTGCTTGGTTGCCAGCAGGAGTGCCGGGGTGCCACCCTGACCACAGCCCGGCCACCAGGGGGCCTCCGATGGCCTGGGGTAACCCCCACGTGCCGTTGTGCCTGGTCCACGCTGGTGTAGATCAGTGCTAAATGGCACCATGGCGAGGTCGCCCAGGCGTGGGCGTAGTTCCTGGGCCTCAGGAGAATCGGACGCAGACATAGATAAATGAGCCTAATGGCTCACTTAAATATACTAATCTGGATCTCGCCCAGCGAGAGCAAGATCCAGATCGCGACATCTCACGAGATCTCAGTAGATCCCGCGACGCGTTCCGAGTGTCGGAAATCTCCGGAGATACCCCTCGCAAGATTGAACGGCCTCGTCACATCACCGAGTTAGACAAGACAAGGACAGTCGATCGTGCCCATATTGGTGGTCTCCACTTCAAGTGACAGACCACACACCCTTCGGAACACTCTCAAACTCGAAGGAGTTATCCAAAATGTCTCCGTGAGTACAACGATCCAGATTGAGGATGATGGGATTTGCTGCAAAATCAGAGGATGTTCTGGGGATAAAGCAGATGCTTTGACCCCCACCTTAGTGGCAAGGCCTGAACAAGGTCATGGAGTCCTTGCTGGAGAAGTAGAAACCTTTCCATCAAAAACAACCACAACTCCGGAAGCAACAAGTCAGAGACTGAATTGAATCAGAGATGCGCAGGGATCTGATGAAGAATGTGTTTGTGTTGGAGAGCACTGTGCCAAAGGATGGGCAGCTACACAATCCTATTCTCAGACAGTAGAATGAGCAGAGAGGACACCAGTGCGGTTGATGATTTACTCATCTATGACGAGAGATCGGTCATTCTAAGAGTTCTGGGACTTGATACATTACCGGGCCACACGGTAATTAAGGCCTGAATTTTTCAGGTCTCCCTCCCACCATCGGAAGAGTCATCCCGCTAACTCCGACTGCCTCACAGCCCCTCGAATGAGCGCTAAATGGCTGCAGGAGGGAATTCCGCCCCTCACTCAGGAGGAAGTCCCACCTTAGAGAACTTCCAGCTAATCTGACTGGCCAACGGCTCTCCAGCCTAGGCAGCACTGTGGCACAGCGGTTAGCACAGTTGAATCACAGCTCCAGGGTCCCAGGTTCGATTCCCGGCTTGGGTCACTGTCTGTGCGGAGTCTGCACGTTCTCCCCATGTGTGCGCGGGTTTCCTCCGGGTGCTCCGGTTTCCTCCCGCAGTCCAAAGATGTGCAGGTTAGGTGGACTGGCCGTGATAAATTGCCCCTTAGTGTCCAAAAAAGGTTAGGTGGGGTTACTGGGTTATGGGGATAGGTTGGCAGTGTGGGCCTAAATGGGCTGCTCTTTCCAAGGGCCGGTGCAGACTCGATAGGCCAAATAGCCTCCTTCTGTACTGTGAATTGTATGATTCTATGAGTACCAGGAGTTGCATTGGGCCAAGAGGAATTGCAACCATTGTCCTCAGCCTATGTTCTGTCACCAGAGGACAAGGTAAGTTTAAAAGGTCCCAGGGTGGGGAGATTAGGAAAGGCCTGGGGGTGGGGGGAACGCAATCAGAAGGGAGCTCCTGATGGAGGCATCACCCCCTTCCTGCCCGAGATCTAGACCCATTAATTTTTTGGGTTTCCCCCTTGCCAGGTAAATCCAGCCACCAGCCTGAGAGCTGAGGTTCGGAGGGAAACAGACCTTCAATGGCCATTAATGGCTGCTTAAGGGCCTCAATTGGGTCAAAGTCCCTGCCTGCCCCCATATAAAATCGCTGAATGGTGAAGATGGGCAGGAATCCGGAGGAAATCCTGATCCATCAATTTCACCCCCCCCCCCCCCCCCCCCCCCCCCCCCATCCCCCACCCCCCGCCTGTCTGGGGAACATTGTTGAAGAGAATATTGTAATGCGTGGAATCCCAGACTTTGAATACTTTCCTTTAAAGAGTTCACATCCCCAGTTCCCTCAGACGTCCTGGTAATGCTGAAAGAGGGGTACGGACAGGAAAAGCATTGTGGGTGATTGGCGATGATGCCATTGCATTTCTCAGCTCTCGGTTAACCCCAGTCCAAAGTGGGCTTGCGCCTTGTGAACTCCTCATGGGAAAAAGAGTGAGAATGAACTCCCTGCTCCCCCAGACACACACACACACTCGTCAAACTGGAGACTTGGTAAACATGAGAGAGAAAAGATGAATATATCGGCCAGATGTGGAACCATCCCAAACATCACAAAGCACAAACCTGCCAGGTCACTAATCACGAGAGCCCGTTTGGATCTGAAACCAAACTCCATATGGACACATGGTTGGACATACACCACATCCATGGTCCTACCTCATCCAAACAGATAACAGTACAGTGAGACGAACAGATGTACACGAGTCTCCACATAGAGCTACCCAGTTGAAGCAGCATCAACCCAACCGAACAGAGCAGAGATGCTGCGAGAGGTCCAAATGACAACCTGAGACATCCATTAATGCTCTTCCTCCCACAGGAACCATCTCCCCAACCTCCTTCCCCGCAGAGTCTGAGACATCACCCTCAGGAACCATCTCCCCAACCTCCTTCCCAGCAGAGTCTGAGACATCACCCTCAGGAACCATCACCCCAACCTCCTTCCCTGCAGACTCTGAGACATCACCCTCAGGAACCATCTCCCCAACCTCCTTCCCCGCAGACTCTGGGTGATCATCCTCAGGAACCATCTCCCCAACCTCCTTCCCAGCAGACTCTGGGTGATCATCCTCAGGAACCATCTCCCCAACCTCCTTCCCCGCAGACTCTGGGTGATCATCCTCAGGAACCATCACCCCAACCTCCTTCCCCGCAGACTCTGGGTGATCATCCTCAGGAACCATCTCCCCAACCTCCTTCCCAGCAGACTCTGGGTGATCATCCTCAGGAACCATCTCCACAACCTCCTTCCCCACAGAGTCTGAGACATTACCCTCAGGAACCATCTCCCCAACCTCCTTCCCCGCAGACTCTGGGTGATCATCCTCAGGAACCATCTCCCCAACCTCCTTCCCAGCAGACTCTGGGTGATCACCCTCAGGAACCATCTCCCCAACCTCCTTCCCAGCAGACTCTGGGTGATCATCCTCAGGAACCATCTCCCCAACCTCCTTCCCAGCAGACTCTGAGACATCACCCTCAGGAACCAACGCTCCAACCTCCTTCCCCGCAGACTCTGGGTGATCATCCTCAGGAACCATCTCCCCAACCTCCTTCCCAGCAGACTCTGAGACATCACCCTCAGGAACCATCTCCCCAACCTCCTTCCCCGCAGACTCTGGGTGATCATCCTCAGGAACCATCTCCCCAACCTCCTTCCCAGCAGACTCTGGGTGATCATCCTCAGGAACCATCTCCCCAACCTCCTTCCCAGCAGACTCTGAGACATCACCCTCAGGAACCAACGCTCCAACCTCCTTCCCCGCAGACTCTGGGTGATCATCCTCAGGAACCATCTCCCCAACCTCCTTCCCAGCAGACTCTGAGACATCACCCTCAGGAACCATCTCCCCAACCTCCTTCCCCGCAGACTCTGGGTGATCATCCTCAGGAGCCATCTCCACAACCTCCTTCCCAGCAGACTCTGGGTGATCATCCTCAGGAACCATCTCCACAACCTCCTTCCCCACAGAGTCTGAGACATTACCCTCAGGAACCATCTCCCCAACCTCCTTCCCCGCAGACTCTGGGTGATCATCCTCAGGGACCAACGCTCCAACCTCCTTCCCCGCAGACTCTGGGTGATCATCCTCAGGAACCATCTCCCCAACCTCCTTCCCCGCAGACTCTGAGACATCACCCTCAGGAACCATCTCCCCAACCTCCTTCCCAGCAGACTCTGAGACATTACCCTCAGGAACCATCTCCCCAACCTCCTTCCCAGCAGAGTCTGAGACATCACCCTCAGGAACCATCTCCCCAACCTCCTTCGCAGCAGCAGGGGACGTGTTCTGCCAGACTAGTGAAACCACAACAGCAGCTATCGCCATAAACAGACCAAATGGAATCAGAGACGGAGGGGAGATGTAGGACAGTGGGTGAATTCTGTGTAATATGTCACTGGGGTACAGTAGATATACACCACAGGGAATGATGCAATGTCTCATGACCTAGCTCTCTGGTAGACCCCGCTGCAAGATGAAGTCAATGTAAGATCCAACATGATCAAGCATATTACACTGAAAGGTTGTCAACAAAAATAACTTGCATTTATATAGCACCTTTTATGTAGTGAAGCATCCAGGAAGCTGAAGATATGGTCACCAATGGGAGAGTGATTGAATCTGGAGATGCTCAGAGGCTGGGGTGGGAGCACCGAGGACTCAGAGGGGTGTGGGTCATAGAACATAGAATAGTACTGCACAGAACAGGCCCTTCAGCCCTCGATGTTGTGTGGAGCACTGTCCGAAACCAAGATCAAACTATCCCCCTCCCTGTCATGAGCTGATTACAGAGATAGGGAGGGGTGTGACTCCTGAGCTGACACAGATAGGGAGGGGTGAGGGTCCTGAGCTGATAGGGAGGGGTGAGGGTCCTGAGCTGATAGGGAGGGGTGAGGGTCCTGAGCTGATAGGGAGGGGTGAGGGTCCTGAGCTGATAGGGAGGGGTGAGGGTCCTGAGCTGATAGGGAGGGGTGAGGGTCCAAGCTGACACAGAGATAGGGAGGGGTGAGGGTCCGAGCTGACACAGAGATAGGGAGGAGTGAGGGTCCTGAGCTGATAGGGAGGGGTGAGGGTCCTGAGCTGACACAGAGATAGGGAGGGGTGAGGGTCCTGAGCTGACACAGAGATAGGGAGGGGTGAGGGGCCTGAGCTGACACAGAGATAGGGAGGGGTGAGGGGCCTGAGTTGATTACAGGATAGGGAGGGGTGAGGGTCCTGAGCTGATAGGGAGGGGTGAGGGTCCTGAGCTGACGCAGAGATAGGGAGGGGTGAGGGTCCTGAGTTGACACAGAGATAGGGAGGGGTGAGGGGCCTGAGTTGATTACAGGATAGGGAGGGGTGAGGGTCCTGAGCTGATGCAGAGATAGGGAGGGGTGAGGGTCCTGAGTTGACACAGAGATAGGGAGGGGTGAGGGGCCTGAGTTGACACAGAGATAGGGAGGGGTGAGGGGCCTGCGTTGATTACAGGATAGGGAGGGGTGAGGGTCCTGAGCTGACGCAGAGATAGGGAGGGGTGAGGGCATGAAGGGATTTTAACCCATAAATGGGAGTGTTAATGAGAAAGGAAACGGAATGCTAACTGTTAATTTACTTCACCAACAGTGTAATAGGTATTATTCCAGCCACTTGCAATGAAGGACAAAGAGGATGAAATGGTGACGGCAGGCTCAGCCAATCCAATCTCACTGCTGAGCTCAAATGAACTTTTCCAGTGTAAATTGGGAAAGGGGTCAAAGAAGAATCATTGCTTCCCCCGCAGGGAAAATATAGATGGGCAACAAATTCTGCTTTGCCATTGGCCACGAATAAACTTTGTTTTAAAAGCTTGCGGTTGGGCAAAAAGAGATCTGAAATGCCACGGAAATTGCTGGGAATGCTCAGCGGGCCGGGTAGCATCTGTGAGAGAGAAAGACTGAGTTAACGTTTCCGGTCAATGGTCTTTCATCCTCTGAGATATCTCAGTCCGGTCTCCTGTGCATTCACCATTTCCATCGCTCTACCATTGGCGGCCGTGCCTTCAGCTACCTGGGCCCTCAGTTGTCATAGAATTTACAATGCAGAAGGAGGCCATTTGGCCCATCAAGTCTGCACCGGCTCTTGGAAAGAGCACCCTACCCAAGGTCTACACCTCCACCCTATCCCCATAACCCCACCCAACACTAAGGGCAATTTTGGACACTAAGGGCAATTTAGCATGGCCAATCCACCTAACTTGCACATCTTTGGACTGTGGGAGGAAATCGGAGCACCCGGAGGAAACCCACGCACACACGGGGAGGATGTGCAGACTCCGCACAGACAGTGACCCAAGCTGGAATCGAACCTGGGACCCTGGAACTGTGAAGCAATTGTGCTAGCCACAATGCTACCGTGCTGGTGGGATTCTCTCTTTAAAACTCTCTGCCTCTCTCTCTCTCTCTCCACCTTAAAACCAATACTTGGAACAAGCCTTTGCCCACCTGTTCTAATATCTCCTTTACATGGCTTAGTGCCACATTTCGGGGAAGACAAATACTCCTGTTGTGGTCAAGCTGCTACAGAAATGCAGAGCGTTGTGGCTGAGGACTGGGAAAAGTTAGAACAAGGTCAAATAGACACATGGAAATGGGTCTGGCCAGAACACTAAGAGGCGGTGAATTAGAGTATAAACAGCTGAGTGGCTGAGCTGCTGTCCAACCCACTGGGTATGTCCAGCATTTTCTGTCCTGAATTCGGATCTCCCTCAACCTGCAGCAGCAGCTTTTCCTGTCGAGTATTTCTCAGCCTCTGCACCTCAATCAGCACAAATATCATCTCCCTTTTGGAAGTAGAGACGAGTCTCTCTCTCTCTCTGTGCCCTGGTTTAGGCCCTGTGTTGCTAGGGGAGTGTTGCCCTAGTAACTAAGTGACAAGACACATGAAGGGTTTGAGAGGATGAAAACAGCGCCACATGACTACTAGATGTAACGGGCTCTCTCTCTCTCCCCTCCCAAGTGGAAGGCTTATTTAGATTTTCATGTGCGTAGAGCAGTTGTTCCAAGCGCCCTGTCCAGCAGCCTCCAACAAAACAGTTCAGAGATATCATCCCGGTGCTGCCATTGAGGGGAGAGCAGAGACTCGGACCTGAGGAGTGTGTGTGTGTGTGTGAGAGAGAGAAGGAGAGAAAGACAAAGAGATGAGCTCGATGAAAGGTTTTTGCTGAAAACAGGGAGATTTATCGGGACCAAGAACTGTCAACTTTGGGAGGAGAGTGGACTTGGAGAGACAGCCACCATGGACCTTTCCTTCATGGCCGCACAGGTAGACCACCCAAAATTTAAGTTACCTCACGGAAGAAAATATTAAATTCTTGTCGCTTTTATTTTAAAAATGTCGGAAAATTAAGGGACAACAAAAAAAAAAATCTGTATTCTCCTGAGAGAAAGACTGAAAGGAATGGATTTGATAGCCCAGTAAATAACAGAATTCGGGCATGTTTGTGTTTTCCCTCAATGGTTTCTCTCACTGTGACTGTCAGAGAGTTTTTATACGGCCACATTAGACTCTGGATATGATTGCTGGGCACGGTTCGACATGAAGACCCATGTTCATTATTTTCTGGCTCGCTGTTAATGAGTGGCATTCCTGAATCTTTTCATTTGTTCCTCCCTAGCCTCCCCCTCCTGAGCCCCTCGGTGATTTTTCTCCAGACCCTGGTTATGTACTCGTGCACTGGTCAATTCTCTCTCTCCATCCCTGCTACCCCAGGCACAAACATTCAGACAATGCTGTGAATTGACCCCCCCCCCCCCCCCCCGCCCTTTCCTGTCCTCCTCCCCTCGCTTTGGAGGGTGTGAGGGAGGCAGATGCCCCCCCCCCCCCCACCCCTTTGACACCATGGCCGGGATTAGGACCCTGTAAGTAAGAGGCTGTGAGGGAGGAAGCCCTTTGGGGATTGACTCTGATGAGGGGCATGGGGAGGCAAGTTGCATTGTCAACACACAGCTCAACAGGCGGAGGGAGTGAAGTGGACCGAGGCCCATGATGTAGCAAAGCCCATAACTGGTCAATGTGCTGCCCAATGTGGTACTGGTGAGGAAGGGCAGACCCAGGATGTGGCTCCAGTGAGGAAGGGAAATCCCGGGATGTGTTCCCGGTGAGGAGGGGAAATCCTGGGAACTGGCCTCGGTGAGTAGGGGCAATCCGAGATGTGGTCCTGGTGACGAGTGGCAATCCCTGGATGTGATCCTGGGATCTGGTGCCGGGACGGCCCCAGTGAGAAGGGGTAATCCCAGGATCTGGCCCCAGTGAGAAGGGGTAATCCCAGGATCTGGCCCCAGTGAGAAGGGGTAATCCCAGGATCTGGCCCCAGTGAGAAGCGGACATCGCGGGATGTGGCCCCTCTGAGGAGTGGCAATCCCAGGATGTGGTCCCAGGATGTGGTTCTGGGATGTGGTGCCGGGATGTGGTGCCGGGATGAGGTACCGGGATGTGGTGCCGGGACGTGGTCGCGGGATGTGGTGCCGGGACGTGGTCCCGGGATGTGGTGCCGGGACGTGGTGCCGGGATGATGTGCCCGGGATGTGGTGCCGAGATGTGGTGCCGGGACGTGGTGCCGGGATGTGGTGCCAGGACATGGTCCCGGGATGTGGTGCCGGGACGTGGTGCCGGGATGATGTGCCCGGGATGTGGTGCCGGGATGTGGTGCCGGGATGCGGTGCCGGGATGTGGTCCCAGGATGTGGTCCCGGGATGTGGTACCGGGATGTGGTGCCGGGACCTGGTGCCGGGATGTGGTACCGGGACGTGGTACCGGGATGTGGTCCCGGGATGTGGTGCCGGGACGTGGTGCCGGGACGTGGTCCCGGGACGTGGTGCCGGGACGTGGTGCCGGGACGTGGTGCCGGGATGTGGTCCCGGGATGTGGTGCCGGGATGTGGTGCCGGGATGTGGTGCTGGGATGTGGTCCCGGGATGTGGTGCCGGGACGTGGTGCCGGGACGTGGTGCCGGGATGTGGTGCCGGGATGTGGTACCGGGATGTGATGCCGGGATGTGGTACCGGGATGTGGTACCGGGATGTGGTCCCGGGATGTGGTGCCGGGATGTGGTGCCGGGATGTGGTGCCGGGATGTGGTACCGGGATGTGGTGCCGGGATGTGGTACCGGGATGTGGTCCCGGGATGTGGTGCCGGGACGTGGTGCCGGGACGTGGTGCCGGGACGTGGTGCCGGGACGTGGTGCCGGGACGTGGTGCCGGGATGTGGTACCGGGATGTGGTGCCGGGATGTGGTACCGGGACGTGGTGCCGGGATGTGGTACTGGGATGTGGTACCGGGACGTGGTGCTGGGACGTGGTGCCGGGATGTGGTACCGGGATGTGGTACCGGGATGTGGTACCGGGATGTGGTCCCGGGATGTGGTGCCGGGATGTGGTACCGGGATGTGGTGCCGGGATGTGGTACTAGGATGTGGTACCGGGACGTGGTGCTGGGACGTGGTGCCGGGATGTGGTACCGGGATGTGGTACCGGGACGTGGTGCCGGGATGTGGTGCCGGTTTCTGATGTTCACATGCCGGGCTAATCCCGGGATTGCTGCTGCCTCTCCTCACTAATTGATTGGTAATGATGGTGTCTGCGGTGACGGTGGTGGTGGTGATTGCCTGGCAATGTGACGGTGGGAAGCAACATAAACTGGTGTCAGCTCTCGAGGGAGGGGAAGCTGGCTGGGTTCCTGCCCTCGACCATTAACTACCCCCAGCCTCTCCTGCCTCACCACCTCCACTGCACTGATTGTGGGTGGGGGTGGAGTAGTGCATGGTGTTGGGAGTTTGGGTCCAGCTTGAAATGCTCGCCCCTCCTCTTCGTATGTGCGGTATGGGGGATCGAGGAATTCTGGGGGTGGGACTGCATCTGTTAAATAGACTTCCAGACAAGCCAGGAGCTTCAGGAAGAAGAAGACACAACAGTGGGAAAGAGGAAGAAGGAGAGTCTGAACAGTGTGTGTATCGAGCCCGATATTGATTGGTTCTTGTCTCTCTGCCTCCTGCCCAATCTCGAGATCAATCAGTTAACTTAAAACCCTTCAATATTTATTCATTGCTTCTCAACAACTGTGATAAAGTTCATATGATTGGTTTGTCATTTGTTGCTTCATCAACAGATTCAAGCAGCCTGCTGACCTTTCACCTTTCTGGTTGTGGGAGCAGGCTGGTTGCTATGGTGACTGAATGTAGGTCAGACAGGAAAGGTCAACCATTTCCCGAGGGAGGCTGGGAATGCTGGCTAACTCCAGATTTCTGCTGTTCACATGCACAACTATTGATGGGCACCCATGGTGGGGGTGTCTGGGAATATCTCTCCCAACCCGTGCGATCCTTGAGGCCAAGGCGGGTGAGGTCTACCTTGGGAGGTCGCACAAAATGAGTGATAGTCCGCCCCTTTCGCCCTGGAGATTCTAATCTCTCTGATTCAATGGAAAATATAACTGGTCAGGGTGCGCAATTCAGTTTCCGCTTGCTCTGCGCTGTTGTCGTAGAATTACGTTACTTCCTGACTGTTTGCAGCCTATTTAACTGGAATTAGCTGGTCTCACCCCACTCCCATTATTGCCAACCATTGGTGCCCGAATTCCTGGAGGATTCATCATATGACCTGCAAGTCTCCATTCACCAACCTGCCCATGCTGACGTCATTGGTCAAGCACACGGCCATCATTGCGATCCACCTTCCCATGGACATTTTTATCTGCTTGGCTGAATCCTCATCGTCAGTCGAACGTCCTATCCTGCCAACACATCTTTGATACTTTTAGAACTGATAACAGTAAGTGTTGGAAGAACACTTACTGAGTTTTTGAATGGCGGGCAGGCTAGGGAAGGCCTGGGATGTGGGCAAAGTGGGTGACCATGGTGACAGGGGAGAGACCGGGGTGGGAGGGGAGGGGATGGAGGTTTAACGGCTACCAGATCTTAAGGAAAGAGTGATCTATGTCAGAAGGGGGCTTCTGATTGGACCCCTCCCCACGCCCCACACTCCTTCCGTCCTGAAATGTCGTTCATTTTCGGGCTTCCCCACACCAGGAAAATCATCCCACCGGCCTCAAAATTAAGGCTGGACAGGAAACAGCCCTTAAGTGGCCATTGGAGCTAGGGTGGGTCCTGTCTGAGGTCGTGACCTCCCTTGTGTAAAAGTGCTGTCTGCTTGGAGCGGGCAGGAGCCGGACGGAATCCCATCCCTTCAATTTCACACTCTCGCCTCACCTACAAATCGGCCAGTGAGGAAGCGTGAAGTTCTGGCAACCTGAAAGACGAACACACTTTTTAATATTTTTTTCTCAGCAGTTGGAGTGTTGGCTGCAAAACAAGCTAGGCCCCAGAGCTCCGGGTGAGGCCCCATTGACAAGTGCTCTCTCTCTCAGGTTGTCACCAGAATTGGGGAATGGAGGGGGGGGAAGAGGGGAAATGGGTCGATGCCATTGAGCTGAATTCCCATCACTTCCACCAGTGCCGATTCCCGGGATTGATACAGTGGGCAGCACGGTAGCATTGTGGATAGCACAATTGCTTCACAGCTCCAGGGTCCCAGGTTCGATTCTGGCTTGGGTCACTGTCTGTGCGGAGTCTGCACGTCCTCCCCGTGTGTTCGTGGGTTTCCTCCGGGTGCTCCGGTTTCCTCCCACAGTCCAAAGATGTGCAGGTTAGGTGGATTGGCCATGATCAATTGCCCTTAGTGTCCAAAATTGCCCTCAGTGTTGGGTGGGGATTACTGGGTTATGGGGATAGGGTGGAGGTGTTGACCTTGGGTAGGGTGCTCTTTCCAAGAGCCGGTGCAGACTCGATGGGCCGAATGGCCTCCTTCTGCACTGTAAATTCTATGATAAGGTCCCTGGGACCACAGGCAATTCCAAACAGGAAGCTTTTTCTCCATTCGTGGAATATGGCAAAGCCTGTGATTATTGCCCATCCATCATTGCCCTTGAGGAGGTGGTGGACGAACTGAGTGGCAAGCTAGGGCACTTCAGAGGGTAGTGAAGAGCCCGTCGCATTGCTGTGGGTTTGGAGTCACATGTAGGTCAGACCAGGTAAGGACGGCAGATTTCCCTCCCTAAAGGGCGGGAAGTGAGCTAGATGGGTTTGTCTGAAAATCTGATCAGTCACCCTTACTGAACTGAAACTATCCTTTCTAGAATTATCAAATTTGCAAACAAACATTGCGGGATTGAGCCATTAGACAGGCCTCTGGATTACTAGTTGGACATTAATACTGTGCTACTGTACCCACTGGAATCCCTGCCAACTAGTTTTGGGTACTGTCCCCAGGCACCTTACTGCCTGTGGCAAGTTTCTGCACTGCAGTTTCACTCCAGGAAGGGGCGTCAATGACATTCCAGTAACTGCAAAGCCGATTGGAGGAAGTATCCCAGGAAACTGGTTATTTGGCCCTCCCGGTCTGTGCTGGTCTTTAACCTCCACACAAGTCTCTGGCCAACCTATTGGACCCCGGATTATCCTTGTATCCTTTTCCCAAATGCCCTTTAGCCACTGGAGTTGGGAGGCAGCAAGCTGATTGGTGAGTGGGAGTTTGACACCTCCAATAATCCACAGACATCACTGCCCTCAGACCAACTAAAGAACCGGGAACAAACTGAGAAATGGAAAAGTTTCGTCACCACTCTGCGCGACAGGTGGGAGGGGACGGGGGACGGGGGGGGGGGGGGGGGGGGGGGGGGGGGTGGGTGTCTGTCTTCGCATTGTCAGCCAGGGTTTCCATGAGCCCAGCTGTGACCAGGAGTGGCTGGTTTTTCAGGCCAGCTGGGTAATAAGGTACCATCCAACCTGGCAACCCATCATCCGCTCTCCCAGACAGGTTGAATTGTCCACCCAACTGGTTTCTGCTGGCGAGTAGGATTTATCCGTTAGCTGCATTCAACAACTCATGACATTGGCAACTCAACTTTCAATGCATCTCCTGCCATTCTAGAACTTTCTCTGCCTTGCTACCTAATGATAATCTTGATTAGTGTCACAAGTAGGATTGTATTACCTCTGCAATGAAGTTACTGTGAAAACCCCCTCATCACTTCCGGTATGTGGGCTTTGCTGGCCAGACCAGCATTTATTGACCGTGTTGCCCTTGAGAAGGTGGTGGTGAGCTGCCTTCTTGAATTGCTGCAGTCCATATGGTGTAGATACACCCACTGTGCTGTTAGGGAGGGAGTTCCAAGGTTTTGACCCAACGACAGTGAAGGAACGGCCAATATATTTCAGAGTCAGGCTGGTGAGTGACTTGGAGGGGAACCTCCAGATGGGCCCCAGTCGGATGCCGAGCCTCTGGTCAAGGTTCTCCCAGAGCTGCTGCAGCTGATAGGACACAGCTGTGACATTCAGGAAGGGGCGTCAATGACATTCCAGTAACTGCAAAGCCGATTGGAGGCTGCAGGCACAGGAGATGGTGCGGCAAAATGTGGCACTGAGGACAACACCAGTAGCATGGCGACCGCAGTGGAAAAGCTGGAGCACGACGTCTGCGTCTTGAGTAGTGGTGTCCAAGGAATGGGTCAGTATTGACGACCATGGTTGAGGGCCTCGACATCATGACCCAGTCGCTGGGGGACCTGAGCCAGATGCAGATGGACACTGCTGAGGCACGACAGAGCATGGCCCAGTCACTGAGGAGCATTGCTGAGGATGTCGACACCACAGTGCAGAGAATGGGGAGCCTCCAGGACAGGCCAGACAACTCATTCCAGCTGCCCCTCCATCCCATGGAGTCACCGAGGGCCCGACTTTCACTCTCAGGGAAGAGGAAGCGCTGGAACCCACATGGGGGGGTCTGACACCAAAGAGACTAAGGTGGTCCCAGTTCTTCTGAATCCCCCCCCTCCGGTCACCAGCGCATCTGAAGAGCAGCAGGTAGAACAGGGTGTCACTGTGACACCTGTGACATCAGAATGTTGGCTCGGGACCCTCACTTCAGACTCTGCAGGAGACAACCGCCAAGGGCATCAAAGTTCCTAGTGGAGTGGTGCAGCGACAGCAATCTCTCCCTCAATGTCAGCAAAACTAAAGAGCTGGTCATTGACTTCAGGAAGCAAAGTATCGTGCACACTCCTGCCTGCATCAATGGTGCCAAGGTGGAAATGGTTGACAGCTTCAAGTTCCTAGGGGTGCACATCACCAACAATCTGTCCTGGCCCACCCACGGCCCCCCAGCCCCTCATGCTCTACCTCCTTCTTTGTCCAGCATGTTGCCCCACTGCTCTTCCAGACTGTGGAGGACACAGCAGACCACCACAAAGTTGGAGACCACTCTGGGGAGGGCGGGGGGGGGGGGGGCGGGGGGCGGGGTGGGACTGCAGAGCCCTGCCAGGGTGGTCAAGACATCAGAACCACATTTATAGCAGCCTGAGGCACTGCTCAATGACAGCCCGGGGTGGTAACGTGGGCCTCATTGTATCGGATCTGTGCCTCGGCCTCAGGCCTCTGCACTGGCGTCATCAGCCGTGACCTCAGCGGGTATACCTTGTCCTCCTCGAGCCAACCCATCCTCCTGGGGTGGTCTGCGAAGACACTGGGGATCTTAGAGTGCCCCAGGATGTAGCTGTCATGCACACTCTCAGGTAGTGGGCAGACACGTGCATGATCCTTCGGTGGTGATTGCACATGATCTGAACATTCAGGGAGTAGAATCCTTTCTGTTAATATCGGGCACTCCCTGATGCCCCGGTGCTCACAGGCGACATGTGGGGCATCGATCACCCCCTGGACCTGGGGCATCCCAGTGTTGGCAGCGAATACTGCAGCTCAGGCATCTTGGTGGGCCTGGGACAGGTTGAAGGTGGTCGCGTCTGATACGTGGGCATGCAGGGCGTCCGTCACCTCCTGAATGCACCTGTGGGCTGAAGATTGCGATATGCCACACAGGTCCCTGATTGAGCCCTGGAATAACCCAGTGGCATCAAAATCTAGAGCTGCACTGAGTGAACCACGCCATCAGGTACTCGGCCCAACAGAGGCAGAGAATCGCGGAGGCCCCGAAGAATACTGCGTCAGGCACTCTAATGAAATGCAAACGGTGTTTACTGTGCCTGCATTCCGGGACCCATTGACACTGCTGTCAAGGTGATGGAGAATTGCGACTTGGCATGCTGCTGCATTTTTGGCGTCGGAATCGGTTCCCCACCCAATCGCCTTTTCCAATTTCAGCGTCGGCCAACGGAGAATTGCGCCCCATGTCTCTGAGTCACATAGGAGAGAGGATATCACTACGGTACTGATCTGGCTCCGAGATACTGGTCTTCAAAGACTGTCTTCCTGACGTGACTGCAGGCTGCACTGACACACAGAGGCGGTGTTGAACCTCGCCGCCAATGCCTGCCCTTGTTTATAGCAGGCCCCCAACGTATGGAAAATGGTCCACGTTGTTCAAGCGGCATGGTAGCTCAGTGGTTAGCACTGTTGCTCACAGCGCCAGGGTCCCAGGTTTGATTTCCGGCTTGGGTCACTGTCTGTGTGGAGTTAGTACTTTCTCCCCGTGTCTGCGTGGGTTTCCTCCGGGTGCTCCAGTTTCCTCCCACAGTCTAAAGATGTGCAGGTTAGGTGGATTGGCCATGATACATTGCCCTTAGTGTCCGAAAAGGTTAGCGGGTTACGGGGATACGGTGGCGGGAGGCTTAAGTAGGGAGCTCTTTCCAAGGTCCAGTGCAGACTCGATGGGCTGAATGGCCTCCTTCTGCACTGTAAATTCTATGAAGATCTCGTTGATGTGTGGCGAGGACATGTTGGGAGAATACCTTTACCTTATGGACGTTTAGTGTAAGACCCATGCGCTCTTACGCCTCGGTGAAGAACGATGGTTCGGAGCTTGTCCTCCGAGTGTGTGCAGACATGAACATTGTCTACATACTATAGTTCTATTACAGAGGAAAAGTGAATTCTACAACATTGTTTTCAGTTCATGAACCACTGTGAGGGATATCTTATTGTACTTTGATTCTGGCTTCTGGAACCCACGTGAACTGATATTTATTTTCTCTGTGGTCTCTGCAATGTAAATCCATGCTTTCTCTATCTCTCGCATTACTGTTT
Organism: Scyliorhinus canicula; assembly: GCF_902713615.1. Lineage (NCBI taxonomy): Eukaryota > Metazoa > Chordata > Chondrichthyes > Carcharhiniformes > Scyliorhinidae > Scyliorhinus > Scyliorhinus canicula. Next base: position 6,164,038 of record NC_052147.1, read on the forward strand.
GAGTGCAAACCCTCCTCCCATTTTGAGTGTGCGCAAATAAACTAACCCTCTGAGTTCATCCTATTCCAAGTTTGCTATGGGATTATTCAAAGAATAATGGATCGTACCAAAACTGAGACATTGGGAAATACGTCACTTTTATAAAATGAAACAAATCAAAATACCTTCCTGTTTACAGACAGGTGGTGGGAGGAGAAATTAATGCTGTCTAAATTAACACCGCTTCTGTCAGTAACAATTAGATTTCTGGGTAATGATAGCATTTTCACGATATCTAATGTTCTGCCATTGAAGAGGTAATATTCACTCTGTGACTTCTGTATTAAAACCTTTCATCATTTTATAGACCTCTATCAGGTCTCCCACCCCCTCCCTTTTCAAGAGGATAGAGATCTGACCTATTCAACCTCTCCATTATCTCGATAGCTTTTCTATAATCTGGAGACTGAACTGTATGCAGCTTGCTCTGACAAGTTTAGCATTACTTCTCCACTTTTCAATTTTATCCCTCGAGAAATGAACTTTTTTATGGTCTTATTGCTTTGAGTGTTTCCTGTCTTTGGACGCTGCCTCCACGCAATTTAGATGAACTTTTATTCTTTTGTGGCATTTATCGCCCATCCATAACTGCCCTTGAGCAGGTGGTGGTGAGCTGCCTTCTTGAAGCGCTGCAATCCCTGAGGTGTAGGTACACCCACTGTGCTGTTAGGGAGGGAGTTCCAGGATGTTGCCCCAGCGACAGTGAAGGAACGGGGATATATTTCCAAGTCAGGGTGGTGAGTGACTCGGAGGGGAATCGCCAGGCGGTGGGGTTCCCAGGTATCTGCTGCCCTTGTCCTTCTAGATGGTAGTGGTCGTGGAAGGTTCTGTTGAAGGAAGCTTGATGAGTTGCTGCAGTGCATCTTGTAGATGGTACACACGGCTGCCACTGTCCATCAGTGGAAGAGAGAGTGAATGTTTCAGGTGGTGGATGGGATGGCGATCAAGTGGGGCTGCTTTGTCCTGTGAGGTGTTCATTTTCTAAACTATTGTTGGAGCTGCACCCATCCAGGCAAGTGGAGAATATTCCATCACAATCTTGACTTCTGCCTTGTCGACAATGGACAGGGGGTCAGGAGCTGAGTTACATTGAACATTGTGCAGTCATCCATGAATATTCCCATTCTGACCTTATGGTCATTGATGAAGCAGCTGAAGATGGTTGGGTCACACCGGGTGAGAGCAGGTGTGAACGGCGCCAGCAGGACTCGGCTTTTTTACCATGACTCCTGGGCCGAGAATCGGCGGGTTGGCTGAGTAGAGTGGCCCCCGACCAGCGCTGCGCCAACCACGCCGGCGCCGATTCTCCGCTCTGTGAAGAATTGCGTGCTGGCGTCGGGCAGGTGTGGCGCGATTCGTGCCGGCCGCGGGGACTCTCCGGCCCGGCGTCGGGCTGAGAGAATCCCATCCCCTTATTCCTTAGTCCAGCACCGGGATTCTCCAGCCTTTGTAATTATCGGTTCCCACTAGCAGCGCACCCCACCCCCCCTCCCCCCCCCCCCCCGTGCCGGCCACCCCCCCCGTGCCGCCCCCCTGCACCGTGCCGGCCACCCCCCTCCCCCCCCCCGTGGGTTCCCCGGCAGTGTGGGGTGGCTTCAATGGGTAATCCTATTGGCAAATGGCAGGAATTGCGAATCCCACTGCCAGGGAACGCGGCCGACGAGAAACTCACGGCCGGGAAATGGGAGAATCCCGCCCCAGTTCTTCTCAAAGATTTTTCTCACTTCGACCCCCATTGCGACACTTCGAAATTGGCTTGGTCCCACCTGCCCGCAAAAATGAAACAGAAAAGTA